>NC_092041.1:84232681-84532681 GCF_003086295.3 Arachis hypogaea
ATCCTTAATAGGAAACTCCTTCTTGCTTGAAGGACGTCCCAGGAGGTCTTCCTCACTAGGATTTTCGTCCTCTTCCTCCCTTGTGCATTCGGCCACATTGATCACATCAATGGCCTTGCACTCTCCTTTTGGATTCTCTTCTGTATTACTTGGGAGAATACTGGGAGGAGTTTCAATGACTTTCTTACTCAGCTGGCCCACTTGTGCCTCCAAATTTCTAATGGAGGATCTTGTTTCATTCATGAAACTGAAAGTGGCCTTTGACAGATCAGAGACTATATTGGCTAAATTAGAAGTGTTTTGTTCAGAATTCTCTGTCTGTTGCTGAGAAGATAATGGATATGGCTTGCTATTGCTCAGCCTATTGCGTCCACCATTGTTAAAGCCTTGTTGAGGCTTTTGTTGATCCTTCCATGAGAAATTTGGATGATTTCTCCATGATGGGTTATAGGTGTTTCCATAAGGTTCACCCATGTAATTAACCTCTGCCATGGCAGGGTTCTCAGGATCATAAGCTTCTTCAGAAGCTGCCTCTTTAGTACTGTTGGATGCATGTTGCCATCCATTCAGACTTTGAGAGATCATGTTGACCTGCTGAGTCAACACTTTGTTCTGAGCCAATATGGCATTCAGAGCATCAATTTCAAGAACTCCTTTCTTCTGAGGTATCCCATTATTCACGGAATTTCTCTCAGAAGTGTACATGAATTGGTTGTTTGCAACCATGTCAATGAGTTCTTGAGCCTCTTCAGGCGTTTTCTTTAGGTGAATAGATCCACCTGCAGAATGGTCCAATGACATTTTCGAAAATTCAGAGAGACCATAATAGAATATATCTAATATGGTCCATTCTGAAAACATGTCAGATGGACATCTTTTGGTCAGCTGCTTGTATCTTTCCCAAGCTTCATAGAGGGATTCACCATCTTTTTGCTTGAAGGTTTGAACATCCACTCTCAGCTTGCTCAGCTTTTGAGGAGGAAAGAATTTATCCAAGAAGGCAGTGACCAGCTTATCCTAGGAGTCCAGGCTATCCTTGGGTTGTGAATCCAACCATATTCTAGCTCTGTCTCTTACAGCAAAAGGGAAAAGCATGAGTCTGTAGACTTCAGGATCAACTCCATTCGTCTTTACAGTCTCACAGATATGCAAGAACTCAGTTAAAAACTGGTAAGGATCTTCAGATGGAAGTCCATAAAACTTGCAGTTTTGTTGCATTAAGGCAACTAGCTGAGGTTCAACTCAAAGTTATTGGCTCCAATAGCAGGAATGGAGATGCTTCTTCCATCAAACTTGGACGTTGGCTTTGTGAAGTCACCAAGCATTCTCCTTGCATTATTATTATTTTCGGCTGCCATCTCCTTCTCTTGTTCTAATATTTCTGAAAGGTTACCTTTAGATTGTTGTAATTAGCTTCTCTTAATTTTCTCTTCAAAGTCCTTTCAGGTTCTGGATCTATTTCAACAAGAGTTCCTTTATCCTTGTTCCTGCTCATATGAAAGAGAAGAAAACAAGAAAAGAAGAGAAATCCTCTATGTCACAGTATAGAGATTCCTTTATGTTAGTAGAAAAGAAAAGAAAGTGAAGAATGAAGATGAGGGGATTCGGATATTTAGATGGAGAGGGTGAAGAGAAGTGTGAGTAATTAAATAAATAAATAGAATAAGAAAAGAGAGGGAGAATTTCGAAAACAATTTTGAAAAAGGGTTAGTAATTTTCGAAAATTAAAGATAAGATAAGTTTAAAATTAAAAATTAAAACAAAAAGAATTTTTGAGAAAGAGATGAGACATTTTCAAAAATTAGAGAGGGAAAAGTAGTTAGGTGGTTTTGAAAAAGAAAAGAAACAAACAAAAAGTCAAAGAGTTAGTTGAAAAAGATATTAAAATCAAATTTGAAAAGATAATAAGATAAGAAGTTAGATAAGATATTTTGAAATCAAATTTTGAAAAAGATAAAATTTTTGAAAAAGATGAGATAAAAGATAAAAGATTTGTTGAGAAAGATTTAATTTTTAAAAAGACTTAACTAACAAGAAACTACAAGATAAGATTCTAGAATTTAAAGATTAAACCTTTCTTAACAAGAAAGTAACAAACTTCAAATTTTTGAATCAATCACATTAATTGTTAGCTAATTTTCGAAAATATGATATAAAGATAAGAAAAAGATTTTGAAAAAAATTTTTGAATTTTTCGAAAAATAGAAAAAATGGAAAAGATATGATTTTTGAAAAAGGATTTTGAAAAGATAAGATTTTTAAAATTGAAATTTTGACTTGACTTGTTAGAAACAACTAATTTTAAAAATTTTTGACCAAGTTAACCCAAAATTTCAAAAATTTGGAGGGAAATAAGGAAAAGATATTTTTTATTTTTGAATTTTTAATTATGAGAGAGAAAACAACAAAAATACTCAATGCATGAAATTTTAAATCAAAACAATGAATGCATGCAAGAATGCTATGAATGTCAAGATGAACACCAAGAACACTTTGAAGATCATGATGAACATCAAGAACATAGTTTTGAAAAATATTTTGATGCAAAGAAAACATGCAAGACACCAAACTTAGAAATTTTAATGCTTGGAAAATATGAATGCAAAGATGCACATGAAAAACAACAAACAACACAAAACAAGAAACATCAAGATCAAACAAGAGGACTTATCAAGAACAACTTGAAGATCATGAAGAACACTATGAATGCATGGAATTTTCGAAAAATGCAAGAAAAATTGTTAAAGCATGCAATTGACACCAAACTTAAAAATTAACACAAGACTCAAACAAGAAACGCAAAATATTTTTGATTTTTATGATTTTCTAATTTTTTTGTATTTTTATTTTATTTTTTTCGAAAATATTCTTTTAGAAAAACGAAAATAAAAGAAAAATTTTGAAAACTTTTTGAAAAGAAATAAAAAGAAAATTACCTAATCTGAGCAACAAGATGAACCGTCAGTTGTCCATACTCGAACAATCCCCGGCAACGGCGCCAAAAACTTGGTGGACGAAATTGTGATCCATATTCTTTTGTACTTGTATGAAATCATTATTGTGGCACCAGTTGAATTCACAACTCCGTTCAACTAACCAGCAAGTGTACTGGGTCGTCCAAGTAATAAACCTTACGCGAGTAAGGGTCGATCCCACAGAGATTGTTGGTATGAAGCAAGCTATGGTCACCTTGTAAATCTCAGTTAGGCAGATTAAATTGGTTTATGGGTTTTCGGAAATTAATAATAAAAAGAAAATAAAAGGGATAGAAATACTTATGTAAATTAATAGTGGGAATTTCAGATAGGTGTATGGAGATGCTGTGTTCCTCTTGAAACTCTGCTTCACTACTCGCTCTTCTTTCAATTCTTCTTATTCCTTTCCATGGCAAGCTGTATGTAGGGCATCACCATCATCGGTGGCTACTTTCAATCCTCTCGGGAAAATGGTCCTATGCGCTGTCACTGCATGGCTAATCGTCTGGAGGCATCACCCTTGGTTGATGGCTACATCCCATCCTCTCAGTGAAAATGGTCCAAATGCTCTGTCACAGCATAGCTAATCATCTGTCGGTTCTCAATCAGGTTGGAATAGAATCCATTGATTCTTTTGCGTCTGTCACTAACGCCCAGCCTTCAGAAGTTTGAAGCTCGTCACAGTCATTCAATACCGGAATCCTACTCGGAATACCACAGACAAGGTTAGACTTTCCGGATTCCCAGGATCCTACTCGGAATACCACAGACAAGGTTAGACTTTCCGGATCCTCATAAATGCCGCCATCCATCTAGCTTATACCACGAAGATTCTGTTGGGGAATCTAAGAGATATGCGCCCGGCCTAGAGTAGAATGGAAGTGGCTGTCAGTCACGCGCGTTCATAGGTGAGAATGATGATGAGTGTCACGGATCATCACATTCATCAAAGTGTTGTGCAACGTATATCTTGGAATAAGAACAAAAGAGAATTGAATAAAAAGTAATAGTGATTGTATTGAAACTTGAGGTACAGCAGAGCTCCACACCCTTAATCTATGGTGTGCAGAAACTCCACTGTTGAAAATACATAAGTAAAAGGTTCAGGCATGGCCGAATGGCCAGCCCCCTTGAGTGATCAAGAGACCGAATAATCAAAGGCTAAACAGTCAAGAGATTAAACTGTCAAAAGATGTCTAATACAATAGTAACTTATCCTATTTATACTAGACTAGCTACTAGGGTTTACATGAGTAAGTAATTGATGCATAAATCCACTTCCGGGGCCCACTTGGTGTATGCTTGGGCTGAGCTTGATCTATCCACGAGCTGAGGCTTTTCTTGGAGTTGAACTCCAAGTTATGACGTGTTTTGGGCGTTCAACTCCGGATCATGACGTTTTTCTGGCGTTTAACTCCAGACAGTAGCATGTACTTGGCGTTCAACGCCAAGTTACATCGTCAATTTCCGAATAAAGTATGGACTATTATATATTGCTGGAAAGCTCTGGATGTCTACTTTTCAACGCCGTTGAGAGCGCACCATTTGGAGTTCTGTAGCTCTAGAAAATCCACTTCGAGTGTAGGGAGGTCAGATTCCAACAGCATCAGCAGTCCTTTTGTCAGCCTTTTTCAGAGTTTTGCTCAAGTCCCTCAATTTCAGCCAGAATTTAGCTGAAATCACAGAAAAACACACAAACTCATAGTAAATTCCAGAAATGTGAATTTAACATAAAAACTAATGAAAATATCCCTAAAAGTAGCTCAAACTTACTAAAAACTACCTAAAAACAATGCCAAAAAGCGTATAAATTATCCGCTCATCACATAATCACTAGCATCACACTTAGCTCAAATGGTAAATCCCAGTTAGGAGGGGCTATGATGGGTGCAGAGACAAGCTTCACTTTTAGAGTTTCAAAGGCATGCAAGCAGCTATTATCAAAAACTAAAGGAGTTTCAGTAATAAGAGATTGCTCAATAGTTTAGCAATTTTAGAAAAATCCTTTATGAACCTTCTGTAGAATCTTGCATATCCTAAGAAGCTCCGTATTACCTTAACATTAGTAGGGGTGGTAATTTTTCAATTACCTCCACCTAAGCTTTATCAACCTCTATTCCTTTGCTTGAAATCTGGTGACAAAAAATAATACCTTCAATTACCATAAAATGACATTCTTTCCAATTTAAAACAAGGTTTGTTTCTTGACACCGTTTCAAGACTAAGGATAGATGCTTAAGGCAAGAATTAAAAGAATCACCAAAAATAGAGAAATTGTCCATAAATACCTCAATGAAATTTTCAATCATGTCAGAGAAAATAGAAAGCATACACCTCTGAAAAGTCGCTGGGGCATTACAGAGTCCAAACGGCATCCTCCGGTAAGCAAATACTCCAAAAAGACAAGTGAATGCCATCTTCTCCTGATTTTGGGAGTCTACAGCAATCTGATTATATCTAGAGTATCCATCTAGAAAATAGTAGAAAGCATGTCCGGCTAACATCTCAAGCATTTGATCAACGAAAAGAAGGAGAAAGTGATCCTTGCGTGTAGCATTGTTGAGCCATCTGTAGTCAATACACATGTGCCACCCGGTGATGGTTCTTATGGGAATGAGCTCATTTTTATCATTCTTAATCACTGTCATCCCTCTTTTCTTAGGAACCACTTGTACAGGACCCACCCATGGGCTGTCAGAAATAGGGTAGATGATCCCGGCTCCCAAAAGGCTTCATTACTTCTTTCTGGACCACTTCTTTCATGGTTGGATTTAGTCACCTATGTGGTTGCACAATTGGTTTAGCGTCATGCTCTAGTAAGATCTTGTGTATACACTTGGTCAGACTAATCCCCTTTAAATCACTAATGGTCCATCCAATAATAGTTTTATGAATCCAGAGTACTTAAATAAGCACTCTTCTTCCTCATGTTTCAGAGAGGAGCTAATGATTACTGGATAATTGTCTTTGTCTTCTAGGAAGGCATACTTCAAAGATGGAGGCAGAGATTTCAACTCAAGTTTCGAGGCTCCTTCTTCTATGCTAGGCATGTGAGACTTCTCTTTCAGAGGTGGTGAATCATCAAGTTTAAGCAATGCACCCTCAGAAGGGGACTTCAGAATGTCATCAAGTTTCTCAGCTTCAAACACCTCTTTAATCAGAGGTTCAATCATATCAACCCTCATGCACCATTCGGAGTCATTAGGATGTTGCAAGCCTTTTAGAATATTGAGGACAATTTCCTCTTCATTGACTCTCAAAACCAATTCGCCCTTTTTCACATCAATCAGAGCTCTTGCCATGGCTAAAAAGGGTCTTCCAAGGATCATAGAAGTATTTTTTGTGTTCTTTCATATCCAATACCACAAAATCAACAGGAAAGATAAAAGTTCCTACTTTCACAAGCAAATCCTCAACAACTCCAAGGGGATACTTAATAGAATGGTCTGCAAGTTGAAGAGATATGCGAGTGGGTTTTACCTCATCGATTTAAAGCTTTTTCATTAGTGAAAGAGGCATGAGGTTAATGCTAGCTCCAAGATCATATAAGGCCTTCTGAATAGTGGTCTCTTCAATGGTACAGGGAATTAGAAAACTCCCAGGATCCTGCAGCTTCTCTAGGAGATTTTTCTGGATGACTGCACTGCATTTCTTAGTTAGTACCACTGTCTCACTTTCTTTCTAATCCTTCTTCTTACTCAATAACTCCTTCATAAATTTGGCATAAAGAGGCATTTGCTCAAAGGCCTCTACAAAAGGGATGTTGATATGAAGCTTCCTGAAAACCTCTAAAAATTTAGAATTTTGGTTGTCCTTAGATGCCTTTTGAAGTCTCTGAAGATATGGCATTTTAGACTTGTATTCAAGAGCCTTGGGTAGAGCAGGATGTGTATCAAGAGTGACTGGAAAAGGATTGTCTGGATGCCTTGAGGGGGCATGTTCTGCCTCTTCATTTGTCCTCTCTGTGGTCTCCTTTTCAACCTGTTCTTCACCACCATTAGTTTCTGGGCCTGCAATCTTACCACTTCTTAACTTAACCGCCTGACACTCCTCTCTTGGAGTGGAAACCGTGTAACTAGAAGGAGTATGAGGAGGTCTCTCAGGTGGTTTTTTGTTGAAGTGTCCCATTTGTATCTCCAAGTTCCAAAGTGAAGCTTTGGTTTCCTACAAAAAAAAACTTGGTTGGTTCTTTGAGAGTTTTGCAACAATAGATGCCAGTCCGGGGTGCTCTAAGGTTGAGAAGGTTTAGACGGGCAGTTGTTGAAGTGATTGAAACCCCTCTGAGAATTCGGTTGCGGCCTCTGAAGTTGCTCTCTCCATCCATAGTTTGGTTGATTCCTTCACTGTTGATTAAAATTATTGGAATAGGGACCATTGTTAGTGTTTCTTAAGGGACTCCCCATGAAATTTACCTGCTCATGAATGAAGTTCCCATACTCATAATTCTCGCCTTTAGGTCAACCGCCACTCATATCATAAGAAAGGTCTTGAGCTTTAATGATTGAGACTCGCATTCCACTTAATCGTTGTGTAAGAGCACTAATTTGCTGAGACATTTCCTTATTCTGAGCAAGAATTTCATCCAAGGCATCCAATTCTATGACTTTTTTTTCACAGTAGTCCTCTCAGAAGAATATAAGTATTGGTTATTAGCAACCATTTCAATTAACTTAGTAGCTTCCTCTGGGGTCTTCTTCATGTGAAGTGATCAACCTGCAGAATTATCAAAAGACATTTTGGCCATCTCAGAGATGCCATCATAAAATTTCTGCAACTGCATCCACTCTGAGAACATATCTGGAGGGCATTTTCTGATCATTAACTTGTACCTCTCCCAAGCTTCATAAAGGGATTCACCATCTCTCTACCTGAAGGTTTGAACATTAGTACTCAGCTTAGTCAACCTCTGAGGTGGAAAGAATTTGGTTAAAAACTTGTTGATCACCTTGTCCCAAGTGTCCAAGCTCTCCTTGGGCTGAGTGTCTAACTAATATTTGGCTCGGTCCCTTACAGCAAAGGGGAAGAGAAGCAGCTTGTAGACATCAGGGTTCACTCCGTTAGTCTTTAAAGTATTACAGATCTGCTGGAAATTAGATATGAACAAGTTAGAATCTTTTTGCAGGAGACCGTGAAACTGATAGTTTTACTACACTAGAGTGATCAACTGGGGCTTTAACTCAAAGTTATTTGCAGCAATAGGAGGTACATCAATGCTATTCCCATAAAAGTCTGGGCTAGGAGCAGTATAAGAGCCAAGAGTTCTCCTTGATTGTTTGGCCATATTAGGAGAAGTTTCTTGTCCCTATTCCTGCTTATAAACAAATAGAAAACAACAAAAAGTGGGATTCTCTATGTCAAAGTGCAGAGATTTCCAGTGAGGTATCATGTGTAAAAGAAATAAATCAAAATAGACTACATAATTAATACTAGAAATTCAAAAATAAAAAAAATAAGCAACTAATTTCAAAAATAAAGAAAAGAAAATTAACCGGAAAAATAATTAAGGTTACTAAAGGGACACCAAACTTAATTTCTGAAATTAATAAAAAATTTTAAAATAGGTTTAAACTACATTTTTGAAAATTCAAGAACGAAATAAATAAATAAAAATTAAAAAGCTAAGAACGCCTAATCTAAGTAATCAAACAACGGTTTGTTGTCAATCACAGTCAATCCCCGACAATGGCGCAAAAAACTTGGTGCATATTTTCTATATCCACGAACTAACCGGCAAGTGCACCGAGTCATACCAAGTAATACCTCAGGTGAGTGAGGGTCGATCCCACGAGGATTGATGGACTGAGCAACTATGGTCGAATGACTCATTTAGTCAGGCCAGCAGAAAGTTGTGATTTGAGGGTTATAAAACATATTAAATAGTAGATTCAGAAAGTAAGAAAGCAAACAATAAAAGTGGTGTGAAATATATGAGGGCAAATAGTTAAGACTTCATAGTTGTTTATTCATTTGGATCCAGTTTTATTACCAACTATTTTAATCATGCAAGATTCATTTCATGGCAAACTGTAATTGAGTAAACCCTAATATCTTAGTAATTTAGTCTCCTCTAACCCAAATCAACCACCAATGTCTTGGTCACTTATTGTAGATTAGAGGGTTAAGTTCAATTCTAGTTTATGGCCACAAAACCCTAATTACCCAAAGCTAAGAGAATTATATGTCACGTATCCCAATTAGTTCAAAAAATTAGTAATTTAGGAGGAATTTGATTTCAAACTGTTGTTCAAGCGAGATAACTCTATTGAGAATCACAAGAACACATATAGAATAGGAGTTATACTGTTGTTCTACCCAGATTCATAAGATGAACAACGAAAGCAATTCTTGAAACTGAATCAATACATTAATTAAAATAGAAAAGTAATAATCTTAATCCATAGAAATAAACAGAGCTCCTAACCTTAACCAACGAGATTTAGTGGCTCATGACTTACAGAGAAAATAGGAGTTCTGAAATTGTGAAAGTGCAGACATCCGAAAAATTTTCCTGAAGGGTGAATCTTTTCTCTTTTATATCTAACCTAATTTAATTTGAAATTAAAATAAAATAATAAATTCTAAGACTAAAATATTTTCTTTGTAAATAAAAATTATAAAAATAAAAGATAAAATAATAATTAATAGCTAAATCCAACTAAAGATGCTTCAAGAGTGAGGTGAGATCCGAATTGCCTGGCGCTAAACGCCAGCTTTGGCGTTTAGCGTCCAAAGGAGGCAGAATGCCTCTAATTTTGCTGGGTTGCTGGCGCTAAATGCCATCTTGGCGTTTAGGCCCAAAGGGGCAGCTTCATTTCTTCTCTTTCTTGCATGAAACACTGCCAAATTGATATGAATTTCACCTGAAATACTAAAAACACTAAAACAACTCAAAGTAGCATCCAAAGAGGATTTTAACACCAAAATATAATTCAACTTACTAAATTCTAACTAGATTTAACTAGAAAATAAGCAAAAAATAGATATAAGATACTCATGCATCAAGTAGTAGGTCCAAGTAAGTACAACAGAACCCCATGAGTACTGCCTGTATATCTCGAAATTGACAATCAATGGGATCCATCTAACATGTACAGTGGTGCTAGATTTATCTGATAACAGTAGTCTACTGATCAATCTGAGAATGTAACGTGCATACTATTGGAGTACATTGATGAGCGGATAATTTATACGCTTTTTGGCATTGTTTTTAGGTAGTTTTTAGTAGGTTTGAGCTACTTTTAGGGATGTTTTCATTAGTTTTTATGTTAAATTCACATTTCTGGACTTTACTATGAGTTTGTGTGTTTTTCTGTGATTTCAGGTAAATTCTGGCTGAAATTGAGGGACTTGAGCAAAACTCTGAAGAAGGCTGACAAAAAGGACTGCTGATGCTGTTGGAATCTGACCTCCCTGCACTCGAAATGGATTTTCTGGAGCTACAGAACTCCAATTGGCGCTCTCTCAACGGCGTTGGAAAGTAGACATCCAGGGATTTCCAGTAATATATAATAGTTTATACTTTATTCGAATATTGACGACGTAACTTGGCGTTGAACGCCAAGTTCATGCTGCTGTCTGGAGTTAAACGCCAGAAAAACGTCATGATCCGGAGTTGAACGCCCAAAACACGTCATAACTCGGAGTTCAACTCCAAGAGAAGTCTCAGCTCGTGGATTAATCAAGCTCAGCCCAAGCATACACCAAGTGGGCCCCGGAAGTGGATTTATGCATCAATTACTTACTCATGTAAACCCTAGGAGCTAGTTTATTATAAATAGAACATTTATCTATTGTATTAGACATCTTTTGACCACTTTAAGTCTTTGATCATTCGGTCACTTGATCATGGAGAGGGCTGGCCATTCGGCCATGCCTGAACCCCTTTCACTTATGTATTTCCAACGGTGGAGTTTCTGCACACCATAGATTAAGGGTGTGGAGCTCTGCTGTACCTCAAGTATTAATGCAATCCTATTTTCTTTTATTCAAATCTCTCTTATTCTTATTCCAAGATATTCATTCGTACCCAAGAACATGATGAGTGTAATGATAAAAGTGACGATCATTATCATTCTCACTTATGAACGCACGTGATTGACAACCACTTCCGTTCTACATGCAACCGAGCTTGAATGTGTATCTCTTAGATTCCCCAACAGAATCTTCGTGGTATAAGCTAGATAGATGGCGGCATTTATGAGGATCCGGAAAGTCTCACCTTGTCTGTGGTATTCCGAGTAGGATCCTGGGAATCCGGAAGGTCTAACCTTGTCTGTGGTATTCCGAGTAGGATTCCGGTAATGAATGACTGTGACGTACTTCAAACTTGCAAGTGCTGGGCGTTAGTGACAGACGCAAAAGAATCAAGGGATTCTATTCCAGTAGGCGCAGGAACCAACCAGTGATTAGCCGTGCTGTGACAGAGTGCGTGAGCGTAGTTTTCACTGCGAGGATGGGATGTAGCCATCAACCATGGGTGATGCCTCCAGACGATTAGCCGTGCGAGTGACAGCCGCATAGGATCATTTTCCCGAGAGGATTGAAAGTAGCCACCGCTGATGGTGAACCCCTATACACAGCTTGCCATGGAAAGGAGTAAGAAGGATTGAGTTGAAGCAGTAGGAGAGCAGGCGTCCTTGAGCCATACAGTATCTCCATTCGCTTATCTGAAATTCCCACCAATGAATCTGCATGAGTATTCTATCCCTTTTATTATTTATTTTCTTATTTCTATTTTCGAAATCCATAAACCAATTTAAATCTGCCTAACTGAGATTTACAAGGTGACCATAGCTTGCTTCATACCAACAATCTCTGTGGGATCGACCCTTACTCACGTAAGGTTTATTACTTGGACGACCCAGTACACTTGCTGGTTAGTTGAACGGAATTGTGAATTCAACTGGTGCCATAATAATGATTTCATACAAAATAGTTAGAACATTGATCACAATTTCGTCCACCAAGTTTTTGGCGCCGTTGCCGGGGATTGTTCGAGTATGGACAACTGACGGTTCGTCTTGTTGCTCAGATTGGGTAATTTTCTTTTCAAAAATCTTTTTCAAAAATTTTTCTTTTCTTTTTCGTTTTTCCAAAAATATGTTTTTCGAAAAAAATTAAATAAAAATACAAAAAAATTAGAAAATCATAAAAATCAAAAAAAAAAATATTTTGTGTTTCTTGTTTGAGTCTTGTGTTAATTTTTAAGTTTGGTGTCAATTGCATGCTTTTAAAATTTTTCTTGCATTCTTTCAAAAATTTCATGCATTCATAGTGTTCTTCATGATCTTCAAGTTGTTCTTGACAAGTCTTCTTGTTTGATCTTGATGATTTCTTGTTTTGTGTCTTTTGTTGTTTTTCATGTGCACTTTTGCATTCATATTTTCCATGCATTAAAGATTTCTAAGTTTGGTGTCTTGCATGTTTTCTTTGCATCAAAAATTTTTCAAAATTATGTTCTTGATGTTCATCATGATCTTCAAAGTGTTCTTGGTGTTCATCTTGACATTCATAGCATTCTTGCATGCATCTTGTGTCTTGATCCAAAATTTTCATGTTTTGGGTCATTTTTGTGTGTTTCTTTAAAAATTCAAAAATCAAAAAAATATCTTTTCCTTATTTCCCTCCAAAATTTCGAAATTTTGGGTTGACTTGGTCAAAAATTTTTCAAAATTAGTTGTTTCTCACAAGTCAAATCAAAATTTCAATTTTAAAAATCTTATCTTTTCAAAATCTTTTTCAAAAATCATATCTTTTTCATTTTTTTTATCATTTTCGAAAATTTCAAAATTATTTTTCAAAATATTTTCAAAAATCTTTCTTCTTATCTTTATATCAAATTTTCGAAAATATGCTAACAATTAATGTGATTGGTTCAAAAATTTGAAGTTTGTTACTTTCTTGTTAAGAAAGGTTCAATCTTTAAATTCTAGAATCTTATCTTGTGGTTTCTTGTTAGTTAAGTCTTTTTAAAAATTAAATCTTTTTCAAAATATCTTTTTATTAAAATTTTTATCTTATCTTTTTATCTTTTATCTTATCTTTTTCAAAAATTTTATCTTTTTCAAAATTTGATTTCAAAATATCTTATCTAACTTCTTATCTTCTTATCTTTTTCAAAATTTGATTTCAAATCTTTTTCAATCAACTAACTAACTTTTTGTTTATTTCTTATCTTTTTCAAAACCAACTAACTACCTATCCCTCTCTAATTTTCGAAAATTCTCCCTCTCTTTTTCAAAAATTCTTTTTGTCTTAAATTTTAAATTTTAATTATATTTTGTCTTTAATTTTCGAAAAATTACTAACCTCTTTTTCAAAAAATTATTTTCGAAATTTCCCTTCTCTTCTCTTATTCTATTTAATTATTTACTAACACTTCTCTTCACCTCTCTTCATCCAAAAATCCGAATTCATCCTTCTTCATTCTTCTACCCCCTTCTTCTTCTACTAACATAAAGGAATCTCTATACTGTGACATAGAGGATTCCTCTTTCTTTTCTTGTTTTCTTCTCTTTCATATGAGCAGGAACAGGGAAAAAGGCACTCTTGTTGAAGTTGATCCATAACCTGAAAGGACTCTGAAGAGAAAATTAAAAGAAGCTAAATTACAACAATCCAGAAACAACCTTTCAGAAATTTTCGAACAAGAGAAGGACATGGCAGCCGAAAATAATAATAATAATAATGCAAGGAGAATGCTTGGTGACTTCACAAAGCCAACATCCAAGTTTGATGGAAGAAGCATCTCCATTCCTGCCATTGGAGCCAATAACTTTGAGCTTAAGCCTCAACTAGTTGCATTAATGCAACAAAACTGCAAGTTTTATGGACTTCCATCTGAAGATCCTTATCAGTTTTTGACTGAGTTCTTGCAGATCTGTGAGACTGTAAAGACAAATGGAGTTAATCCTGAAGTCTACAGACTTATGCTTTTCCCTTTTGTTGTAACAGACAGAGCTAGAATATGGTTGGATTCACAACCTAAGGATAGCCTGGACTCTTGGGATAAGCTGGTCACTGCCTTCTTGGATAAATTCTTTCCTCCTCAAAATCTGAGCAAGCTAAGAGTGGATGTTCAAACCTTCAAACAAAAAGATGGTGAATCCCTCTATGAAGCTTGGGAAAGATATAAGCAGTTGACCAAAAGATGTCCATCTGACATGTTTTCAGAATGGACCCTATTAGATATATTCTATTATGGTCTATCTGAATTTTCAAAAATGTCATTGGACCATTCTGCAGGTGGATCTATTCACCTAAAGAAAACGCCTGAAGAGGCTCAAGAACTCATTGACATGGTTGCAAACAATCAATTCATGTATACCTCTGAGAGGAATTCCGTGAATAATGGGATACCTCAGAAGAAAGGAGTTCTTGAAATTGATGCTCTGAATGCCATATTGGCTCAGAACAAAATGTTGACTCAACAGGTCAACATAATCTCTCAAAATCTGAATGGATTGCAACATGCATCCAACAGTACTAGAGAGGCAGCTTCTGAAGAAGCTTATGATCCTGAGAACCCTGCCATGGCAGAGGTTAATTACATGGGTGAACCATATGGAAACACCTATAATCCATCATGGAGAAATCATCCAAATTTCTCTTGGAAGGATCAACAAAAGCCTCAACAAGGCTTTAACAATGGTGGACGCAATAGGCTAGGCAATAGCAAGCCATATCCATCATCTTCTCAGCAACAGACAGAGAATTCAGAACAAAACACTTCTAATTTAGCCAATATTGTCTCTGATCTGTCAAAGGCCACTTTCAGTTTCATGAATGAAATAAGATCCTCCATTAGAAATTTGGAGGCACAAGTAGGCCAGCTGAATAAGAAAGTTATTGAAACTCCTCCCAGTATTCTCCCAAGCAATACAGAAGAGAATCCAAAAGGAGAGTGCAAGGCCATTGATTTAATCAAAGTGGCCGAATGCACTAGGGAGGAGGAGGACGAAAATCCTAGTGAGGAAGACCTCCTGGGATGCCCTTCAAGCAAGAAGAAGTTTCCTATTAAGGATCCAGAGGAATCTGAGGCTCATCTAGAGACCATAGAGATTCCATTAAATCTCCTTCTGCCATTCATGAGCTCTGAAGACTATTCTTCCTCTGAAGAGGATGAAGATGTGACTGGAGAGCAAGTTGCTCAATATTTAGGAGCTATCATGAAGCTGAATGCCAAGCTGTTTGGTAATGAGACTTGGGAAAGTGAACCTCCCTTGCTCATTAGTGAACTAGATACTTGGATTCAGAAAACTCTACCTCAAAAGAAACAAGATCCTGGAAAGTTCTTAATACCTTGCACCATTGGCACCATGAGCTTTGAAAAAGCTCTATGTGATCTGGGGTCAGGGATAAACCTTATGCCACTCTCTGTAATGGAGAAGCTGGGGATCATTGAGGTACAACCTGCCTTGTTCTCATTACAATTGGCAGACAAGTCCATGAGACAAGCTTATGAAATAGTAGAGGACATGCTAGTAAAGGTTGAAGGCCTTTACATCCCTGCTGATTTCATAATCCTAGACACTAGGAAGGAAGATGATGAATGCATCATCCTAGGAAGACCTTTCCTAGCCACAGCAGGAGCTGTGATAGATGTCAACAGAGGAGAATTAGTCTTTCAATTGAATGGGGACTACCTTGTGTTTAAGGCACATGGCCATCCCTCTGTGACAAAAGAGAGTAAGCATAAAGAGCTTCTCTCAGTTCAGAGTCAAGAAGAGCCCACACAGTCAAACTCTGAGTTTGGTGTTGTGAGGCCACAACCAAACTCTAAGTTTGGTGTTCAAACTCCATATCCAAACTCTAAGTTTGGTGTTGGGATTACACACTAAAATTGACCTGATCACCTAGTGGCTCCATGAAAGCACTGTCAAGCTATTGACATTAAAGAAGCACTTGTTGGGAGGCAACCCAATTTTATTTATCTAATTTTATTTTATTTTGTTTCTTTGTTATTTTTGTGTTTAATTAGGTACATGATCATGAGGAGTCACGAAAAAAATCAAAAAAATTAAAAACAGAGTCAAGAACAGAAGAAAAAAAATTGTTCACCCTGGAGGTAGCGCAGACTGGCGTTCAACGCCAGTAAGATGCATCTGGCTGGCGTTCAACGCCAGAACAGAGCACCATTCTGGCGCTGAACACCAGAAACAAGCAACATCCTGGCGCTGAACGCCAGGAATGTGCCTGGAGGAGACAAGCTGGCGTTAAACGCCAGCAACAAGCATGAAACTGGCGTTCAACGCCAGAAACATGCATTACATGGGCGTTGAACGCCCAGAACGTGCACCAATGGGTGTTTGAACGCCAGAATGATGCACGAAGGCAATTTACATGCCTATATGGTGAAGGAATGGTATTTCTTTTCACCTCAGGATCTGTGGACCCCACAGGATCACCTCAGGATCTGTGGACCCCACAAGATCCCCACCTACCATACTCCCACCTTCTCTTTTAATCCTAATCACACTCTCCTAATCCAAATCTCATTTCACTCTTTCCCACATCACACTTCCCAAAAAAACCTTCACCAATCACCTCAATTCCTCTTCCCAATTCCCCCATTCACCATTCACATCAACCCACTCTTCCCCATAAACCCCACCTACCTTCATAAAATTCAAATTCAACTTCCCAACCATTCCCACCCAAAATGGCCGAATACCCACCCTCCCTCTCCCTATAAATACCCTTCCCTTCTACTTCATTTTTCACAACACAACCCCTTCTTCTCCCACATAGCCGAACCTACTTCTTCCCCTTTCTCCCATCTTCTCTTCTTCTTCTTCTTATACTCTTCTTTTCTTTCTTGCTCGAGGGCGAGCAAAATTTTAAGTTTGGTGTGGTAAAAGCATAAGCTTTTTGTTTTTTCATTACCATCAATGGCACCTAAGGCCGGAGTATCCTCTAGAAAAGGAAAAGGGAAGACAAAAGCTTCCACCTCTGAGTCATGGGAGAAGGAAAGATTCATCTCTAAGAGCCATCAAGACCACTTCTATGATGTTGTGACAAAGAAAAAGGTGATCCCCGAGGTCCCTTTCAAGCTCAAAAAGAATCCGGAAATCCGACATGAAATCCAAAGAAGAGGTTGGGAAGTCATAACCAACCCCATGCAACAAGTCGGAATATTGATGGTTCAAGAGTTCTATGCCAATGCATGGATCACTAGGAACCATGATCAAAGTATGAACCCGAATCCAAAGAACTACCTCACAATGGTTCGGGGGAAATACTTAGATTTTAGTCCGGAAAATGTGAGGTTGGCGTTTCACTTGCCTATGATGCAAGGAGATGAACGCCCCTACACTAGAAGGGTCAACTTCAATCAAAGGTTGGACCAAGTCCTTACGGACATATGTGTGGAAGGAGCCCAATGGAGAATAGACTCCAAAGGCAAGCCAGTCCAACTAAGAAGACTGGACCTCAAGCCTGTAGCTAGAGGATGGTTGGAGTTCATCCAAAGATCCATCATTCCTACTAGCAACCGATCTGAAGTTACTGTGGATCGGGCCATCATGATCCATAGCATCATGATTGGAGAGGAAGTAGAAGCTCATGAAGTCATCTCCAATGAACTCTACAAAATAGCCGATAAGTCCTCCACCATGGCAAGGCTAGCTTTTCCTCACCTTATTTGCCATCTGTGCTACTCAGCTGGAGTCATCATAGAGGGAGATACCCCCATTGAAGAAGACAAGCCCATCACCAAGAAAAGGATGGAGCAAGCAAGAGAAGCTCCTCACGGCCCTCAAGAAGTGCATGAGGAAGCTCATCATCAACAAATTCCTGAGATGCCTCAAGGAATGCACTTTCCTCCCAACAACTATTGGGAGCAACTCAATACCTCCTTAGAAGATTTGAGCCATAATGTGGAACAATTAAGGGTGGAACATCATGAGCACTCCATCATTCTCCAAGAAATAAGAGAAGATCAAAGAGCAATGAGGGAGGAGCAACAAAGGCAAGGAAGGGACATAGAAGAGCTGAAGAACATCATTGGTCCTTCAAGAAGAAGACGCCACTAGAGGTGGATTCATTCCTTGTTCTTTATTTCTTTCTGTTTTCAGTTTTTAATGTTGTGTTTATCTATGTTTTGTGTCTCTACTTCATGATCATTAGTATGTAACCATGCCTTAAAGCTATGAATAAAATCCATTAATCCTTCACCTCTCTTAAATGAAAAATGTTTTAATTCAAAAGAACAAGAAGTACATGAATTTCGAATTTATCCTTGAATTTAATTTAATTATATTGATGTGGTGGCAATACTTTTTGTTTTCTGAATGAATGCTTGAACAGTGCATATTTTTGATCTTGTTGTTTATGAGTGTTAAAATTGTTGGCTCTTGAAAGAATGATGAACAAAGAGAAATGTTATTGATGATCTGAAAAATCATGAAATTGATTCTTGAAGCAAGAAAAAGCAGTGAAAAAGGAAGCTTGCGAAAAAAAAAAAGTGGCGAAAAAAAAATAGAAAGAAAAAGAAGGAGCAGTAGAAAAAGCCAATAGCCCTTAAAACCAAAAGGCAAGGGTAAAAAGGATCCAAGGCTTTGAGCATCAATGGATAGGAGGGCCCAAGGAAATAAAATCCAGGCCTAAGCGGCTAAATCAAGCTGTCCCTAACCATGTGCTTGTGTCATGAAGGTCCAAGTGAAAAGCTTGAGACTAAGTGGTTAAAGTCGTGATCCAAGGCAAAAGAGTGTGCTTAAGAGCTCTGGACACCACTAACTGGGGACTCTAGCAAAGCTGAGTCACAATCTGAAAAGGTTCACCCAGTCATGTGTCTGTGGCATTTGTGTATTCGGTGGTAATACTGGAAAACAAAGTGCTTAGGGCCACGGCCAAGACTCATAAGTAGTTGTGTTCAAGAATCAACATGCTTAACTAGGAAAGTCAATAACACTATCCGAAATTCTAAGTTCCTAGAGAAGCCAATCACTCTAAACTACAAAGGAGAAAGTGAGATGCCAAAACTATTCAGAAGCAAAAAAGCTACAAGTCCCGCTCATCTAATTAAATTAATATTCATTGATATTCTGAGATTTATAGTATATTCTCTTCTTTTTATCCTATTTGATTTTCAGTTGCTTGGGGACAAGCAACAATTTAAGTTTGGTGTTGTGATGAGCGGATAATTTATACGCTTTTTGGCATTGTTTTTAGGTAGTTTTTAGTAAGTTTGAGCTACTTTTAGGGATGTTTTCATTAGTTTTTATGTTAAATTCACATTTCTGGACTTTACTATGAGTTTGTGTGTTTTTCTGTGATTTCAGGTAAATTCTGGCTGAAATTGAGGGACTTGAGCAAAACTCTGAAGAAGGCTGACAAAAAGGACTGCTGATGCTGTTGGAATCTGACCTCCCTGCACTCGAAATGGATTTTCTGGAGCTACAGAACTCCAATTGGCGCGCTCTCAATGGCGTTAAAAAGTAGACATCCAGGGCTTTCCAGCAATATATAATAGTTCATACTTTATTCGAAGATTGACGACGTAACTTGGCGTTGAACGTCAAGTTCATGCTGCTGTCTGGAGTTAAACGCCAGAAAAACGTCATGATCTGGAGTTGAACGCCCAAAACACGTCATAACTCGGAGTTCAACTCCAAGAGAAGCCTCAGCTCGTGGATTAATCAAGCTCAGCCCAAGCATACACCAAGTGGGCCCCGGAAGTGGATTTATGCATCAATTACTTACTCATGTAAACCCTAGGAGCTAGTTTATTATAAATAGAACATTTATCTATTGTATTAGACATCTTTTGACCACTTTAAGTCTTTGATCATTCGGTCACTTGATCATGGAGAGGGCTGGCCATTCGGCCATGCCTGAACCCCTTTCACTTATGTATTTCCAACGGTGGAGTTTCTGCACACCATAGATTAAGGGTGTGGAGCTCTGCTGTACCTCAAGTATTAATGCAATCCTATTTTCTTTTATTCAAATCTCTCTTATTCTTATTCCAAGATATTCATTCGTACCCAAGAACATGATGAATGTAATGATAAAAGTGACGATCATTATCATTCTCACTTATGAACGCACGTGATTGACAACCACTTCCGTTCTACATGCAACCGAGCTTGAATGTGTATCTCTTAGATTCCCCAACAGAATCTTTGTGGTATAAGCTAGATAGATGGCGGCATTTATGAGGATCCGGAAAGTCTCACCTTGTCTGTGGTATTCCGAGTAGGATCCTGGGAATCCGGAAGGTCTAACCTTGTCTGTGGTATTCCGAGTAGGATTCCGGTAATGAATGACTGTGACGTACTTCAAACTTGCAAGTGCTGGGCGTTAGTGACAGACGCAAAAGAATCAAGGGATTCTATTCCAGTAGGCGCAGGAACCAACCAGTGATTAGCCGTGCTGTGACAGAGTGCGTGAGCGTAGTTTTCACTGCGAGGATGGGATGTAGCCATCAACCATGGGTGATGCCTCCAGACGATTAGCCGTGCGAGTGACAGCCGCATAGGATCATTTTCCCGAGAGGATTGAAAGTAGCCACCGCTGATGGTGAACCCCTATACACAGCTTGCCATGGAAAGGAGTAAGAAGGATTGAGTTGAAGCAGTAGGAGAGCAGGCGTCCTTGAGCCATACAGTATCTCCATTCGCTTATCTGAAATTCCCACCAATGAATCTGCATGAGTATTCTATCCCTTTTATTATTTATTTTCTTATTTCTATTTTCGAAATCCATAAACCAATTTAAATCTGCCTAACTGAGATTTACAAGGTGACCATAGCTTGCTTCATACCAACAATCTCTGTGGGATCGACCCTTACTCACGTAAGGTTTATTACTTGGACGACCCAGTACACTTGCTGGTTAGTTGAACGGAATTGTGAATTCAACTGGTGCCATAATAATGATTTCATACAAAATAGTTAGAACATTGATCACAATTTCGTCCACCATACATCTAGTGTAGCATCTGCAGGCATCTATCTCAGGTGAGCTTTCAACCACGTCATCTTAATGGTGAAAGAGTTGGCTAGTCACACACCCTCCTATGGCTTCTGGCATGGCCCCAACGCTCTAAGTGCCTCCTCAAGCATTTTTCATGTGTCACGATCGCAATAAATCTGAAAATTATGGCTACAATCTCCTACCAGATCCACATACATATGTAAGCCAAGGTGATAAGGAGTATCTTTGGGGTGATGGTACACTCACCCCACAGTACCTGGAACAAATGGGTGGACGCCATCTCTCGACAAAGGCTGATAGGAGTGAGTTGTCAAAGTAAAAATCTCTATCTCAAGCTACATGAGCGAAACCAACCTCCTCTAAATAAAGCAACAATGCATCAGGAGGTCACTCTTCTTATGAGTCCCTATTCATCTTTGAAAATAGAACCCACCGACTTTGTGTAATTTCGACATTAAACTCAATTTAAACCACGACTAACAATAATACATGTTATGTAAAACATCCCTAAAACTCTATCAACCATAAATCACCATCCATCTCAATCATAATAAACTACAACAATTGGCCTAAATACAATGATTTCTATATTAAATTTTAACCAATGTTACCAATAAGACCTATTATGTAAAACATCTCTAAAAATATACTAAATTAACATTTATCTCATGTCATACTAATCTACAACATATAGTTTAAATCCAAAGATTTTTACATTAAATTTTAAATTTTTTCTAATCTATATATTTATAAAAATCTATTCCCTAATATATTAAAGTTATTCTAAACTTATAACTATTACCTAACCAACTAACAATTATAATATAAGAAAAAAATTAAATTATTCTAACTTGATCGTTAATGTGGCCCGCAATATATTTATCTTCATTCAAATGGTTGATGTGGATACTCTGAGTTATTGCATCAACAACTTTTTTTTTCTTTTTTTCTCCTTTTCTTTTCTCTCTATTCTCTCAAATGTCAAAATTTAGCAATTGATGAAAGTGTACGTGTAGAGACTGTTTGTGTTGTTTTATAATTGTCCCAACGATTTCACAAACAACACCTACGGTTTTGTGGGATATCTGTTTCGTTATTATTGTGCTGGCAAGGACTATGCTATAGCGTTCTTCTTCTATTATGCAATTTTTTACTAGGAAATTGTATCTGACTACATAATAATAAAATAATACTTATAATTATAATAACTTTAAATTTTAAATAAATTAGTAAATATGTTTTTTTATTATTAAAAAGTTCCTAATTTACCTGTTAATATAATTGTTTGATAATTACTAACTAAATAGTACTAGTATATGTTATTAACATTTATTCATATATTTGATCCATATATACATATTGTAGAATGCAAATTCACCATGTATTTTCAACAACTTATTATTATAAGAGTAATACGCAACTACTCAAAGTTTTGGAAAATTTAAAATTAAATAAATGATAGCTAGTTAAATAGGAGTAGCAATAGATATAAAGGAGAGGTTTTAAACCAAAAAAAAAAGACACAAAAAATGACAATAGCCATTTTGTTTAAAATATTTTAAAAATTAAAGTTTAAACATTTCAACTTCTTGATTACTAATTAACTACATTACTTTAGTTCTGACATTTCATGGGCATATAATAAAAATATCATTTTCAATAAATTTTTATGTCCATATTCTCTTCAATATAGTTTTTGGGGTCTATAAATTCTTTTCAATAATTTGACCAATGACTCAATACATTAGCCACTTTTTTAGGCTTATGTTGGGCCAATCTTAATACTTATATTGGTCAAGATGGTTTCTTTTTTCTAAAATAAAAAAACTTGTAGGCCATAAGTTGGAGTCTACTCCCCTACACTTCATCCACTCCACCCTTCCTTCACTCTCTCCGTTTCAAAGTGAATAACGAATTTCATGACACTAAGAAACGTCGAAGAACTCACTTTCGAAATTGAGTGGCGCAAGGCAATACGAAATTTAAATCAAATCCTTAAATGACTGTACATGATGAAAGCAACCATCATGTCATTTTAGTATATGAGTGTGATGTAATTACTATTGCATTCATCCCACTATTTTTAAATTGAATATTATTTCCAAATCAAAAGTTTTTACAACTCTTTCTCTCTCCCCAAATTTAGTATATGAGTGTTAAGTGTTAGTCAAAGTAATAACTAAAAATAATAAATTTTGTTGGTTATATAGCATTATTTTTTGAAACATTTACTAGTTTGTATAATTTTAAAAATTTACTTTTAATAAACTAACAATATAAAATAATTTACATAATCATTCAATTATAACTATTGTTTTAAATGATTATTTACACTATTAATATAAAATATAATTATTTTTATTGACATGTTATTATATAATTAAATACGCAATTATTTTACAATACATCAAAATTGAATTTTAATTTTAAAAATAAGCATTATAGAATAGGCGTTGTCTATTTTTTTGTTCTGATGTCAAATTATTGAAGCCACTTGCAGCTACAACACTGAGAAGGAATCCTGTTGCCCATTGAAGACGTTTGGGTCTTACTAAGTTCTGACATAAGTTGAATAAGAAGGAACAACCTCAAATTTCCCGAACCCTGATTCACATGTTTGTCGAATATTTCCCTACACCATAGGTGCATGCATCTTCTCTCTGTTTGCTGCAATCGATGCTCAAAGTAAAAATAAGTAACATGAATTGAAACTTGTTTGTCTATTTATTTTGTTCGGGTGTAATTCTTTTACTAGTTTTGAATATTTGTATAACCTGTTTTGATTGTGGGTTCCCTTATTTCAATTTATTAATAGAAAAAATAACAACGACTATTCCACTATGTATTATTTTATCATTTTCAGATGAAGTTGCTATTCTTTCACTTGGCTAAATTCAAAAAAGGGGAAAGGAAATAATCACAGAAAATTTTGGAGGACTGATTAAACTAAACAAATATTTAGAATCACAGTGGAAATTTTTTTTTAGGAAGTAACGAATTTTAAATAACTTAAATTTACGGTTTAAAATTGTAGGACTAATTTAATCAAATTTAAAAATAAAAAAACCAATTTGATCATCAAATAAAAACTAGATAACTAATTTAATTAGTATCTCAGTTTTTTACTTTTTTTAGAATTAATCAGGACACCTTTTCTGGATAAAAAGTCAAGGTACATTTTTTCTTCCATCAATAACAAAATGATTATGGTGATCACTTTAATATAATCATCATCTTTATAAACTTGACATGGATATGATCGACGAAAAATCAAAGGAAAGGAAAGGTGTATTCTTACAAAGTCGTGCTATTAATATCTGGTCTCCGACCCCACATCTTTATGTATATTGGGGCGTATTATTCCGTGCCTTTTTTTTCTACTTGTAACTTCTAAGCTAAAGAAAAGTTAGGTTGGGTATGGGTTGTATTTTATTTTTTATTTTTATTTTTAATATCTTTTATTTTTAGATTTTATAAAAAATAAAAAAAGAGATAAAAATAAAAAATAAAATTTTATTAATTTTTTTTACAAAATTTAAAAAATAAAAAATATTAAAAAAATGCAAACCAAACGTATTCTTATTTTTTAATTTTCTAAGACAAACCATATATACTGAGCCACAATTTTCTAAGACAAGCCATATACTGAGCCACTGAGGTTATTTGATGTGTTACGTCTTCCATCCACAAATATAATGTTATTTTTGACAAAAATACAGATTTATAATATTATTAACTTAAAAAGAATAGTTTGACTAATTTATACTTAAAAATGGTCAAATTTTAATGAATTAGCAAGTTGTGGTCTTATATCTAAGTTTAATAATTGGAAGGCCTAATAATAAGTAATAACATGTCTAACAAGTATATATTTTTATTATAGGTGGTTCTAGTGTATAGATGCAATTCCATAAAAATATAAAGAGATTTTTATTTCTTGCAAGGTTGGATGACATGTGTAGAGGTTGTCTGGAATGAGATGGGTGGTGGAGCCGCTTGCTGTATCACATAACGGGATTTTTTTTATTTTTGGTATTTCACATAACGGGATTTATTTATGTTGGGTTTGGATAGAAGTGTTTGGGCCTGTTTATTGCATTTGTATGGCAAGCCTAATTAATTAACATTGGGTTTGGAGGGAGATAAGATTTGATATAGGTGAAGTTGGAACAGTATTCATATTGATCAACAGAAAAGGGGGGGGGGGGGGGGGGGGAAGCATGGGGATACTGAGAAGGTACTTTTTCCAATGAAAGATGAGGAAGATAAAATTGGAAGGGAAAAATGACGATGTGAGAAGATAAAATGTTCTTGTTTGACCCCATTCCACTATGTTAAAATCCGCATTGCATGTTTGGATTCTCAAATGTGGTTTTATTGTCACCTAATGGCTAATACTAATCAAATTTATGCAAAATGGTAACTACAAAAAAATAGCCATGTCGCAAACATGCTTGCCTTTGGGGCAGTCCTTATTATTAGCACTTCGACAACTCTACATAATCACGTAGAGAGCAATGTTAAATATAGACACTATTTTAGGCCAAAAACCAGACTTAACTTTACTTCCTCTTTTATTAGGGATCGAGATTAGTATGAATTATGCAATCTTTCCTTTTTTTTAATTATTGTTTTATAATTCTTCACTAAAGAGTCTTGTCATTTCTAACAATTCTCCTCTTCAATCCATACCTTTTTTATTTTTTATTTTTTTTTTTTGATATAAACTTCATACTTTTTTTTTTTGTTCAAATGAATTGAACAACTCCTAATTCTAGCCATTATATTACTCTCTCACACGCAGCATACACTCACACACATTTAAAAGTATTTACTACTTGATCATCACCAAAATTTAAATTCTAGAGCAACACATTAAGAGACAACATATTTAGCTACTCAATCCATATTCACTATTCTTCTCACAACCATTAACATGCCAGGATTGTGATATTTAAATCCATTCACAACCCCATTAAGCCCAATCCCTATAGTCCATTGCCTAAATAGAACGGAGCCCAACATGGAAAATTACAGGGTTAGCAGCTGGTCACGTAGACTGAACCGCAGCTCCATCACAACCCAACCCTGAGCCATAGCTCACACGGTATTATGTCCCCTCTCCATCGTAAAGGTCTCGGATTCGAGTCCTACTAGCTGCAATCGAAAAAAAATTAATAAGTATGTGAGAAGTGTATAGATATGTATTGTGTATCTAAGATTGGAAGTTGTCCAATCCATTGGAATACTTAAAATTTAAGATTGTCCAATTCATCAAACAAAAAAAACAGCCCTGACAATAATGCAGTAATCTCTGCCATGCTGCTCTCTATCAAAGAGCATAGTTGCACGTGTCAATATGGCGTTGAAGGATCGAGAATATCTTTAGCTCTTTAGAAAAGAGTCTCTGTACGCTATAATCACCTATTTATTACTACTTATCTCTTTATATATAATAGGAGTGACAAGTGTTAAGTTTAGACAGTTATCTCTTGAACTGATGTTCACTAAAACTTTGTTTGGAACAGCTGATTTTGGAAGGAAGGAAAATGAATAGAGAGAAAATGGATGGAAAAGCCCATTTTTCTTTGTTTGGATTAGAGTGAAAAATGGGTGGAAAACAAAAACGGAAGTGTGGGACCCATATAAATTTTTTCTTCTCCTTATTGCGATGAAAACTGAAAAGGGAGAGTAAACAATGTTAAATTCCATATTTACCCTTTCAATAACAAAAAATAAAATCTCTAACTCACTTTTATTTTTTCTTCTACTTGGTGTTTTATTATATGTATTTGTCTGAAAAACAAATATTTAACTTTTTGTTTATGACATTTAAAATTTTAAAAAATCATTTAAAAGATTTTTTTATTGAAAAAATAATTTAAATATATTAATAAGTTATAATTTATATATAATATATGTAAAGATAATAATGTAATTTTACTCTATTATAATTTTCTCCCTTCTTTTCTTTCCATTCATTTTCTTTACATCCAAACAATATACAAAGAAATCCACTTTTCCTTTCATTTTCTTTCCTTTCATTTTCTTTCCTCTTATTTTCTTTCCTCTCATTTTCCATCAAACATCCAAACAAAGTGTAACAGTGTGCTGATTTTGCACACTAGCTTGCCACAATTTGGATTCTTCACCTGATTTTTATGATTGAAGTCTACTAGAGATTCTAAAAGGTTCACTGGCTCTCCATTTCCCAATATTCTCACAGAAACAACAATAACAAGTTCAATTTAAAAATTTTAAGACTCTCAAAGCCGCAATCAAATTACATAAAACTTAAGTGAAAAATTCAAATTACAAGAAGTTAACGTACTAAATCAACATATTATTAACAAAATTCAGCCCAGAGATTAACGCGGATTTTGATTATAAATTTAGATGTCCAATTTGGATTAACTGGAATTCTAGAGATCCATTTAATTCCGACCTCAAATTTCAGGGACAAAATTGTATTAACTCATATTTGACATGTTAAAATTAAATTGTAAAAACCACAATAAAGGTGTATTATTATTACCTTTTTTTCTTTTTGTTCTTAAATACTTAATTGATAAAAGTGCATCATTGAGAACACTTTGATTTCGCCCATTTTTAAACTTAAAAGGTGATGACTATAACTAAAATATCAACAGTTTACTTAAGCGAACTAGTGAACTAACCACTAAACCAACCCAAATTGTAGATATGAAATAAACATGAGAGCCCAACCCTGCTTTGCTTCTTGTGCTTTCTGACATTCTACTTCAACCAAGTTTTCATATGTAGACTTGTTCAATTGTCCCTTGGTTCCTGTTTTTGCCTTTGTTTTTTTTTTTTTTTTTTTGGTCCTGGATCTGGGCCAGTGAAACTGACCCGACCCTACACCCGGAACCCGACCTAGCCTAAGACCCACCCCGACGACCCAACTCCCTTCGATCCTCCTCTCCGCTTCCATGCTCGCAAAAATGTCAACCCCCTTCGCTAGAAGCTCGAACTCTTTATGCATGGGGGCGTTGTGCAGGCTGATCGGCCTCCAAGATGTCTTCCGCTTGGGCTCGCCGAACCTCCGCTTCAGATTTGCCAGAGATCTCCATCGTCGCCGGTCTGCTTATATGTCGCTCGCGATTGTACAATTGGGTCTGTCTTGAGCTTCCTGGTCTCACGGTCAAGACGCAGCCGCATCTCCTCCTCTGCTGTGCATTCTCTTGTAAATTTGTTTGTTTGTCTGCCTCGTCTCTGCTAGCCTTTCTCCCTATGATGGTTTTGATGCTGCTGCTTCCACTAAACGGCCGATTCGAGTTCATGGGTTGCTGACGCCCTTCCCCTCCAGCTTCGCTCCCGTGACCGGTTTCCGCCTCTGCCCTCCCAGGTAACCCCTCTTCCCTTTGTCTCCCTTGAAAGCTGGTTGAAAATGAAACCTGGTGGTCCTGCAATCGCTTGTATTGATTATGGTGAAGGATTGCGAATCCTGCTTCTCGTCTGATGGTATTCCTTACTTGTTCAGGCGGAAAAACTGACCACTGCCTCTGAAGCTGATTCCCCGCTGCCATCGCTGCCAGTTGGTGAGCTAAACAGTTACCTTCTCGTGGAGTCCAAGTAGCTCCCACATCCGGAGCCTCTTCCAGCAGTTGGAGGATATCCCTGATAATTGCGTCTGCCTCAGCTAAGGGCGTTCTTGCCTTAATTGCTTGAACCAAAGGTAGGCAATCTGTTTCAATTATACAGTTTCTTATCTGTAAATTTTTAATTAGAATTAAAGCCTCTCTGTATGCTTGAGCTTCTGCTGCTAGTGCTGATGTTGTCTTGAATGTTGCCTTTGTTTTTTTAATTTCTAGTTTAATGTTTTTTTTTTTTGTCAAGCTCGTGTAATGTTTGTGTGTGTAATTTATGACAAAAAAATTATATTACCATAATCTGCATACAAAAAAAGCCCAGATACAATTTGGAAAGGTCAAAATCTTTTGCTTGGTGCCTCACTCATATACATTAGAATTCCTTAAATAATGAGGCTAGTTAAATTTAGGTCCTCTGCATTCGCTGAACATGAAGCTTGCCTATTTTTGAACAACTTTGTGCGCCTTAAATGAGAGAATAACATTCCATACCAAAGCAATAACATTAGCAGCAAGGACCTGAAATCGTTTCCACATGCTTTTTTTTAATCTCAGCAGTAGAAAACGTAGTAGATCTAAGAACATTGAAGAAAACTTTATGTGCTACAGCCAATGAAAACCGTTTGGGAAAAATATCACTAAGTGTCAAAATTTTGATAACTCCAATTTCAGACGCATGATAACTCCTCAATGAAACTAATTCAAGAATAATGGCATATTGATATCATGCTGATTTGTGTTCGTTATGCCAGGGGTACCGAGGCAGCTTAAGCCCCAAGTTGAAACAAGCGTATGTCAATAGGTGAGTTTAGGGTTGAGAGTTTAAATTAGTAGGGGAGTGATGGTTAGTTATTTTGTTAATGGAGGCTTGGTTTGGTAAAGCTTTTCCAAGAGGTACTTGTGCTTTTAAAAAGTACCTCATTTTGAATTTGGTGCTTTTAAAAGTTAGGGATACTTTTGAAAGCATCTAAGCAGGAGCTTTTTAAAACTGTCTTGTGCTTATCAAATTTTATTATTCCTCATGTATTTCTAACTTCTCATCCTAACCTTAACAAATTTTAATACAGTCTTCATATATTTTTTATTTTTCAACCTAATTTTCACAAATTTCAACACAAATACATCTCTATCACATATTAGGTATGAACTTCTATCTATTTATATTATTTTTTTGTGCGTTGTTTTTGTATTTTTTCAGTAAATCTATCATGTTTGTTTTTTATCTGTTCTTTAAAATGTGAAGATGTTGACTTTGTTTATGAAAACCAATCATAAAATTTTCCTTGCATGAACATTAGTCAAAATTATAATAACATGTATATACATATGTAAATATAGATATATAATCATAAGAGTAGTTTATTTGAAATGTGTCCCATCTTTTGTGATCGGTAAAGGTGAGCCAATATATATAGTTTATTTGAAATGTTAGTACCCAGTACTAACATTGAATTATATACAAATTTTATTATTGACTAATGATAACTCTATTTATATTAGTACAGAGAGTAAATCAAGTAAATATTTAAACTATTAGTCTCTAAGTGATAGTTTCTTGGAACTATGGAAATAGTTCGAAATAATATAGCATCAAGTTTGATTGGTGGAAAAAATTAGGTTATAGTGATTTAGGTAATTTAGTATTTTTAATGATGATGTTTAGGATAAAATAAATTTTTATGATACTTATATAAAATTTTAAAGTTAAAAAATAAAAGAGTTTATTTATTATATTTACGTTTATTATGAAATTTTTATTTTAAAATTATTTTATTTTAAAATATTATATAAAATTTTAAAGAATTTGAAAGAAGAAATTATTTTTCGTTATAAACATGTTTATTATAATTTTTTTAAGTTTTAAAAGCTGTTTTACCAGATACAATTGTGGTGCTTGTGCTTATTAAAAAGTCATTTTTTTAATTTGATTTTACCAAACCAAAGTGCTGCAGCTTTTAAAAAACTGTATTTTAAAAGACAGTTATCATAAGCTACTTTAAAAAAGTATAAGCTTTACCAAACTAAGCCAAAGTGTAATGGGATAGCACAAAGCTCATATAGACGAGTATGGACAGGGATTACTCGCAATAAGAACAAATTCAGGAATGGTTTCAGTCCCCCTGGGTGTACGGCAAAATATGATTACGTTCCCGCAGCTTGAAAATCTTCTAAGCCCCCACATATAACATCCCTGCTTTCATTCATAACCATTGCCGTTCATAGTGAAATGATAAAAAGAGTCGGAATAAAAGTGGGCGGTTGAGGATGGAAATTCAGTTAGCATGGTGCAAATGCATTGTGTGAAGAGAACTGATATAGGACTTTCAAACTCCTACCAGCCATCCAAACAAATTGCAAGATGAAAAATAGAAATGTTAAAACAAAAATGTCGTCATCGTGTAGGATGTTCTTTATTGTTCAACTAATAGACGGGTTATGTGATGCAATTCACCAAAACTAGAAAGTTGATGCATTTTGAAATCTCATTAGATGCAATTGACTAAATACAGAAAGGGGGCGCACTCAAATGAATTTGAATAAAGAACAGTATTAAACTAGCATTCGTAAGCAACGATTTTAACTCAAACAAGTTTCAAAGTGATATATATATTGTTTGGTTAGTCAGCCTAACCTGGAATTGCTGCGGAACAAATCTGAAGTTGAGAAATTGAAAAGGTATCCATAATTGCCAGTTTGCCACAACAGAAGAAAACCACTCCTGCAAAATGAAATTTGAGGATGAATACGCACTTTCCAATGCTACAATGGAAATATTCCTCTTTGTATACACATTTTACATGAATGTACAAGCTAAAAGCCTAAAACCATTAACCACACCTGTTTAAGTTTGGGGATAGCTTGTGATGGCCCTCCCTCAAGTGTGACCAATGTAGCTAAGAAAACCGCAATGAATACGGGGGAAAATAAGAACTGCAATCATATTTCACCATGCTCAGAATTAAAATACCAAACTCAGCACACAGTTAATGATTGATTAGTAACAGTACACTGTAGGGTTGGGGCCGATGAAATTTTCCTACCTGATCAATTACAAGACGCAAAAGTGCACCCAATGCTCCAGGTAGTGTAACCAATTTACTTAGATACAAGTACCTGAAGATTCAAAGCAAGAATCAGGTAAGATAATGAATTAACAACTTTGCCTTTATCAGGGCTTGAGGGACCATGCTAATATACAAGGAAATTATCCTAGTAAAAAAAATTAATTGGGGAAATTAAAAATTTGAAAATTTATCAACACAAAAGCACTGCATTTCAGAACAGAACCATAACTTAAAGCACGATAATTGCATTAGTATTTCTGAAAGCATGATAGTTGCATTGATATTTCTTAACATTAGTTAAAAATTGATCAAATTCGAAAGAACATAAAGAATTAGTTGAATTTCAGGCATGACTATAAAATGGGTTCGAGAGCACTACCAGAAATGCAATGTTGGACCTACTAAGACAAAACCAAGCAGAGTGAAATTAAACATCCTCTTCAAGTCCAAATACCGCACTTGGTCTATTACAAGCTACGAAAATAAATTGAATATACTTAGAGAGTGCATACAATCACAAATTTTCAAATAGAAAATTAAGCATTGAATTTTAAAAGATACACATCAAAAAATCAAATTCAGGTGGATGCCATGTTGACCTTGATAATGAGGATTTGCTTAAATTGATAAAATAGATAAAATTCAGAAAGCAACAATATGAATGACAGAATAAAAGAAGATATCACAACACATAAGGCATAGACAATAATTAGGTTAGCCCGTAGCATTCCACTAATTAAACTTCAGATTCCTCCATGATAACATCTGATCCCCATGCAGAGCAGTAAAAAATATTGGCAACACCATAAGTTGATATAAACCATGCACAAAAGAAAAGTACAGATTTCTTCACCTTCTTTCTTTTTTTTTTTTTTTTATAATAAAGTTGTTAGCCATCATCTATTCGGAATAAATAAGCTTTGAATTCCTAGAAACCTTTACATTATTCAGTCCTTTGTCCACATACCATAAGGTAGCAATGCACTTGAATCATGCCTCCATGGCGTAGAATAAAGTTTCTATACGAATTTATCTGTATGTATCTCATGCATTTCATGTCATAAAGATCTGGAAATGCATATGCTTCAACAAAAGAATGGAAACAGGGACAGCATACCTGGCATATCAAATCTCCAATTAGTGTCAAAATTGCAGATGTTATAGCTTTTACTGCAACAGGGTTTTTTCCAAGAACAGCCAAATACCTGTGGTGAACAGGTGAAGTTATGTTAGATTTCCAAAAAAATGAAAAAAAAAAATCCCCCTGAAGACTGAAAGAAGAACCCTTTGAATCTTTAATCATTTTGCTTCAGTGATCTGTATTCTCTAATGCTCAGTCATTATCCTTTTTTTTTTTGAAAAAATTTCAACCATTGTTTCTTTCATAGAGTCACCCCAGGGTTCTGTTTTCTAGATCCCCCAGTGCACATCAAACATTAATTTTTGACAAAAAAAAAAAAAAAGAAGCTGCAGTCACTAATCACGAATATCATATACATAAAACCCACTACCGACCGATGATAACATAGTGACTTCAATTTGCTATACTAGAGTTCATTCAGTTAACTTGTTTTGCATCCAAACAAAACATTGTTACGAGAGGTAAAAAAAATAATAATTAATATAAAAGAGAAACATTTCTCACTAACAAGAATAACACAAATCCCTTAATCCCTAAGTATGATTAATTGATTATTACCATGACAAGAATGACGAATTATCTCCTCCACCAGCGTGGCTGCCGTCGCCGCCGCCACTACCGCCGCCGGAATCGGAGCCTCCAGGTCCACGAGATCCGCCAGAAGCGTCGTCGGGTAGGGCAGAGAGGCGGGAATTGCGGAAGCGGAGATTGATTACGAAGGAAGGGAGAGAGCAGGTGGAGGTGAGAGAAGGGTGAGCGCAGGATTGGGTACAAGGAAGACGGGATATTGGAGAAGAAGGAAGACAGGAAATGAGTGGTTGAGAAGAAAGGTTAGTGAAGAGTAGGGAGTGGTGAGTCACTGACGCCATTGTTTCGCAGAGTTTTAGAGGTTTTAGAGGTCTTTGCTGAATGCTGAGTGCTTACAGAGTTACACTTACACTCGACTCCACCACTTCCGTTTTTGCCGCCAGCGATGGCACTAGCCAGTGCCCACTTGGCGCCTTGCCGCTGCGGGTTCCAAAACTCTTATACTATATAGAATAAATTTAAAATGCTATAAATATTACTTAGGAATATATATTAGATAATATATAAATAATATTAAATTTAAAATTTATTATGTCAAAATTAATTTATATTTTATAACTGTTGATGATAAATAACAATTTAAAATAAAAAAATCAGTTCAAAATTTAATAATTATAAAAAATAAAATTATACATAAATTAGACTATAAGTAATAAAAATATTCAATTGAAATTTATTTATTTGATTTTATATAATTATTTTTTATTTTTATTTTTTAAATAGTTACTTTTGTTTATTTTTTTATCTTTTTTAGATTATATTTAAATACTATGGTACAGTAATAAAATTATTAAATAAAATACAAATATGAATATTATTAATATTTTTATAATTAAAAATGACATTCAATTTTTTAATTTTATTTTTCATGAATTATGACAACGTGTATTTTTAATAATATTGTTACTATTAAATAATATTTAAAAATATAATTTATTAAAAGAAAAAAAGTGATATATATATGTGTGTGTGTCAATATAACTTATGAGTATAATTACATAAAAAAATAAATATAATCACATAATCACTTAATACATATGTTTAGCAAATTAAAAAAAAAATTGGCTATCAACTAAATTTTAGTTGTGTAAAAAATTAGCAAGAATAAAGAGAGAAAAAGAGAAAGAGGTATAAAATTATGTGAGAGAAGATAAAGAAAATGTGTGAAGTGAATGTTGATTTATATAGTAAATATAAGAATGAATGATGAGTATAAAAGGAGAAGAGAAAGAATTAGATTTTAATTAAATTTATACCTATTAAAAAGAATTAACATTAATATTAAAAGTAACCGTGTAACTTACATAAAAATAAAGAGTAAAAGAATATAAAAAGTTAAGGTTTAAAAAGAATGCTATAATATTATAGAAAGATAGGTTATTACGAGAAAATAAAAGTACAATAAAAATTTTATGGTATAATGCAAAGATAGAAAATTATGCCATATAGAGAAAAAATTCTTATGTGACAACATAGAGTAAAATCAAATGTCTAAAAATGATTGTGAAACTATCTTAAGCTCTCTTTTAATATATTATAATAAGTAATAAAAAATTCAATTAAAGTTTATTCACCTAATTTCATATAATTATTTTTTATTTTTATTTTTTAAATAATTAGTTTTGTTTATTTTTTTATCTTTTTAAAGTTATATTTAAATACTATAGTACAATGATAAAATTATTAGATAAAATAAAAGTAAGAATATTATTAATATTTTAATAATTAAAAATGACATTTAATTTTTTAATTTTATTTTTCATGAATTATTACAATATGTATTTTTAAAGATATTATTATAAGTAAATGATATTAAAAGAATTTAAATTGTTAAAAGAAAAAAAAGTGATATATAAATGACAAAGACAACATATAACTCATAAAATTAATGGTTACAATCACATAATGACCTAGTATATACATTTAGTAAATTAAAAAATAAAAATAAAAACTATGATCAATGACCTAGTATATACATTTAGTAAATTAAAAAATAAAAATAAAAACTATGATCATCAACCGCAAATTTCAGTAATTAAAACTATAGTTATTAACTAAATTTTAGCTGTGCAAAAAATTAATAAGAATGAAGAGTAGAGAGAAAGAGAAAGAAAAAGAGGTATGAGATTATATGAGAGGAGATAAAAAAAATATGTGAAGTGATTATTGATTTATATAGTAAATATAAGAATGAGGTATGAGTATGAAAGGAGAAGAGAAAGAATTAGATTTTAATCAAATTTATATCTATTAAAAAGAATTAACATTAACATTAAAAGTAATAGTATAACTTACATAAAAACAAAGTATAAGAGAATACAAAAAGTTAAGGTTAAAAAAAATCTTTTTTCTACATTATATAAAGATAAGTTATTATGAAGAGTCAAAAATAAAATGAGAATTTTATGGCATAATGCAAAGATAGAAAATTGTGCTCAAATTGTGTAAAATAGCCACTTAAACTGACATGGTATCATGGTAAAAAGCTAGAAGATTAACAATGTATCTAGAGATTACTTTTAGTTTTATTTTAATATATTACTAATAGATAGAGAAATGGACAAAATAGATCACTGACTTTATGTCTTGCAGAATGCAGACATTTAAGTCTTCAACAAATAGAAAACACATTATAGTCCCTAACTTCTTTAAACATGGAGCATTTAGATTCTTTCGTGCATATGGGTTTATAAAATACTACAGAATTTAGTGGTGTGAAAGGAATTATGTGTGTTCGGATTGGTGTTTTCTCAAATTGGAGTTTGAATAAATTTGATTTTATAGAATTGATTTTAAATAGAAGTAAGTTTGTGATAATATATTTTATGTTTGACAACTCTATACAAAATTAATTTTGATAGAATGAATATTATTTGAATAATGGTGGTTAAAATTAGGGTTAAGTTCGATTTTGGTCTCTAACGTAGAGGTCAAAAATTTGTTTTGTCCCCAACTTTTTTTTTGCTATAAAATGGTCCCCAAAATTTCAGTTTGTTTTAAAATTGTCTTTTTTACCAATTTTATTTTTTTATTACCAAATTACCCTCATTAAAAAAATTATAAAATAAAATAAATATAAAATAAATAAAAAAGAAAGAAAGAAAGGGTTACAGAGAGATTGGGGGAGAGAAAGAGGGGGTGGGGGCGCGAGAAACAGGGAGGGAGAAGGGGGAGGGAAGGGAAGAAAGGGGAAGGAAAGCCGTCGTCCCACCGCCGCAGTCCCGCCATCTCGCCGTCCCGCTGTCGTCGCCGCTATTTTTTTCTTGTCCAGATCAACTGCGATCCTCTCCTATCCTTCTCTTCTTCCCTGTCTCAGATCTTCTCGAACCAGAGCTCACCGCCGGCAAGCCTCTCCTGCTTCACCATGGTGCAGCAACGTGAAGTCTCCCCTGCTTCACCACCACGGAGCAACGTGGAGAAAAAGGGTTACGTGAGAGAATGAATCAGGGGCGGGGGAAGAGGAAAGAGGAAAAGGGAAGGGGAAGGGATCACGAGGGGGAAGGGGAAAGGGGGAAGGGGGAAGGGGGGGAGAGAGGAGGGAGCCGCCGTCGTACTGGGTTCGTCGCTGCCGTTGAGCCACCGTCGCTAACCCCGAAGGGAGAGAGGGATGCGCGAGCTGAAGGATTTGCATCCTCCACTGTCGCAGCTGCCGCCATTGCCGCCGGTCCTCTCCCCTCACCGCTCGCTGTCGTTCTTCCTTACTCGCTGCTCTCCATCAGTGACGGACCCAGAAAAATTTAGTAGTTGGGGCAAAAATATAATAAAATTTAGGTATAGATTTTTTTTTTGCTTTCCACGATACCCAACAAATTAAGGGCTAATTCATCATGAATTTGAGTTCTATTTAACAATAAAAATATGATTTCATACATATAATATAATATTCAAAATAATGAAAAAATAATTTATAACGACTTTTTTTAAATTTTAACATGACTAAATATTATTTTTTTTATATATTTGTTTAAACAATTATTTTACTTTTTATTATCTCATATTTAGTTGTCAAATCTACTTATTATAATCTTTATGGTATAAATAAATTTTTAACTAAAATAATTACAGTATATTAACATATAAATAATTTTTTTATCTTAAATAATTTTTAAAAAATCACTAATAATTTAAGTTGTATTTAATTAAAAAATTAAATTTTAATTTAATTATCAATTACTTAACTAATATAATAAAATTAATTATCACTATTTTTGAGTTTATTTATTTATTTTTTATATTAAATTAAATTTAATAAAATATTTTTTAATATAAAATACAAAAAAATTATTTATATTTTATTTTAAAATAAACATAATATAATAAGTTATATATATATATATATATATATATATATATATATATATATATATATATATATATAAGTATTAGTTTTCCTTTGTGGGGGCAAATGTATATATATATATATATATAAGTATTAGTTTTCCTTTGTGGGGGCAAATGCCCCCTCTTCCTTATGCGTGGGTCCGTCCCTGGCTCTCCTTGCTGCTCTTCTCGCCGCTCATTATTGTTCCCCGCATCTTCTCCACGATCCTCTTCTTCTCTTCTTTGTGAATTGAATTTTTTATTTGTCTTACATAATCTAAATTTGTTGTAGAATATATTCTGAATTGGAATATTTGATTTTTGTTGTGGAATTTTTTATTCTGATTTTTGTTGTGGAATATTAAGTTTGTCTATTGATGATATGGGTTTTGGATATGTTGATGTTGCTGCAATGTCATGCTATGTTGATTAGGTGAATTTCTGCTTCTGATTTGGCTTGAATTTGGAATTTTGATGCTGCTGAGGATGTTCTTTTGCGTTTGTGCATCTGCTTCTGGGTATTCTTTCTGCATTTGAGAAAGAAGATGGGTGTTGAGGAAGACGAGGGGAGGGAGAGAAGGGTATTTTCATCCGACGGACGATTTTAAAATAAACTGAAACTTTGGGGACCATTTTATAGCAAAAAAAAAAGTTGGAGACGAAACAAATTTTCGACCCCTACGTTAGGAACCAAAATCGAACTTAACCCTTAAAATTATATTTAAATAGATAATTGCTAAAATAAACATGATATTAAATTATAATATTATCCTTTTAAACATGTTTAATTTTTTATATTTTTATATAGTATTTTTTTATATTCTTTTTTAATAACTATAATTTTTTACTATTATTTATGGTTATTTTTTATTTAATTTGCTCTACTTAACAGGATCGATAATTTATATTATGATTAAAAAAATTTGTATTATTCTATTATATTTTAAATATATACATAAGAATGTTAGTTTTGCTTTTTTTAATACTCTTTTTTGCATCGTATTCTTTTATTACTTTCAGTATTCTTGTTTTTAGTACTGTTTTAAAATATAATTTTTTATTAATTATGATTCTATTATTATTTATAGTTAAATTTTTATTTAATTTGTTCTTTCTAATAAGATCAATCATTCATATTTTAAAAGAATTACAATAATAAACAATACACAAGAATTACGATGACAAATTTTACAAAACTAAAAAAATAGAATCTATATTTTTTATAGTATTTTTAGTATTCTTTTATTTAATATTATTTTAAATTATAATTTTTTATTATTTATAATTTTATTATCATTTTATAGTTGGTTTTTTATTTAATTTATCCTCCTTAGTGAGATTAATAATTCTTAAATGAATTTTTATTTGTGCTTCTTTGTGAAAAGAAGAATAAATGGTAGAATTGAAAAATAGGTAAAAAAATTAACAAAACACATAAGCTAGTAAATTACAATGGTTAGCTTCTCATAAATGTGAGTTGACGGTTTAAGAAATTTAAATGTACTTTTTATAGTTAGAACACTAATCCAAACACATCCTATATACGTGGCCGTTACGAATAATACTTGGAGGAAGGAGATAAAAATTAAGAGATAGATAGGTCTTACAGGTCAAAACGTAACATCTCATGTAAACATCTCATGTTTATTATCCCTAGTATCCGGATAGTTATTCTGAATAGTATGGGTGAGATGATCTCATGTCATAAAATTAATCATCCCAAAAAATTAAGTTGATTTTGGAGTTCACCAAGGATCGAATCCTTGACCTTTTGAATCTAGAACTCTAATACCATGTCATAAACCCACTCATCTCAAAAGCACAACTTGATAGGACAATGTAACACTAATGGTCATATCTCTAATACTTCCTAAATCTCCATTATACACATTATGCGCTTAGGTCATTGGCTCCCTATACTTTCTCTTTCAGTAATTTAACCTGCACAACCACAACAATATATAACACCAAACCTAAGCAATCAATAACATTAAACATAAGCATGATAAATGTATGGACAAAATATTATGCATAATCAGAATTACATCTAGTCAAAACATAAGAGCAATGCTAGGGGGTCAGTAATTTTTGTGATTGTTAGCCATCAACTAGCCATCAATGATAATTTGATGGTGTAAGATTGATGTAAGATTTCATCCAATAGCTCATCTTTCTCTGTTGGTTACATGCTGGCCAAAATTTATTAAAATTGCTTGTCTCTAGACTTTTTCAAAACATAAGCATAATCACAATACACACTCAAATTATTTTAAACATAAGCATGATTACAAGCTCACTCAGTCAATCAGTTACATGATTGATGATAACATCTAAACTAGGCATAATAACTAACACATACTTTCAAGTTATAATTGCACCTAAGCACAAGCTGACAATCACAATGACTCACACTCATAACACCTAATCTAAGCTTAATAACCTACACAATCTTCAAAATTACACCTAAACTAAACCAGATAACCAACGTCACATCTAAGTTCAAATCAAATAACAAGAAAAGGGAGACACCCGTGACATAGCCTCTTCCAAAAATTATCGAAGACCAAGTGCGAAACTGCTTTGAGTATTTAAGCTCTTCGCAAACAAGGTAGTTATTAGAAAGCAGATCCTTTTGGATTGCTTTTATGATGAGGAGGATGAGGTCGTGGTCATCAGAGAAGAAAAGCGTGATGACAAAATAACTTGTGCATATGAGAGGTAAGGCGTGGGGTGAGTCATCTTAACGGTGTGAATGTAATCGAAGGAGGCGTCGTCATCAGAATTCTTTTGCCTTGGATCAGGCTTCTTCGATAGATTTTACCAGATTCAAGAACGCCTTTGAATGATCGAATCCACCTTATGAACTCATTGCTAGCTCGCAATCAATTGTTTTCAGCTTCTCCATTTGAGTATGGAATCATCTGAAGGGAGAGAGAGAAGAGTGATAGAGAGTGAGGAGTGACAAAGTGAAAAAGGTGGCGTTAGTGCTGTGTGGTGGTGGAAATTGGAAGGAAGAAAGATATGGTTAACAAACAATCAGGGCTCTCTCAAACGACACCGTTTTAAGTTAGGGACCCTCTTGACTTTTATCTCCTTTTATAACAGTCACGTATACATAACTCCTTCCATGTCACTAAATTTTGTTGCATTTTATAGACTTAGATGAACGGAAAGATCTAAATGTCCTACATTTAAAGAAGTGAAGGACTATAATGTATTTTTAATTTGTTAAGGACTTAGATGTCTACAAGATAAAAAGTTTAAGATTTTTTTTTGTTGACTAAATATCTATTTATCTTTTATTCTATATATTAATACAATTAAGTATCTTTTAATTAGTCTTTTATTATATTAATTTAAAAAATTAAAACAAACACTTTTAAATAAATTTAGTGTTTTTTTTAAATTTAAAATACAAATTCAAAAAACAATTTAAATAAGATTAAAATTCAAAAAGGAGGGGGTGAAGATTCAAATTATTCTTTCAAGTCAGTTCTTTATTGCTGCCGGAATTAAAGATTCAGGTAATAATAAAGTTTGAAGAGTTATAGGGATGTATTTAAGTACATCAGATCAGACACGGACCACTCAATTTGAAGAATTATCATCACTTTTTCAGCAACTGCAGAATCATTTTCTTGTCCTTTAAAATTTTAATGTTATTATAAGTCTCCAAGTGAATGATGGCAGGGGAGTTAAATCTACTGCTTCCATGGCTGTCTTTTCTGGATTCATTAATGAGCATGGCTTGGTAGACATGGGTATGGTTGGGAGACCATTTACTTGGTCTAATAAGAGAAAAGGGCAAGAGTTAATCAAAGAACGTTTAGATCGCATCATGGCTGATGATGTGTGGATCAATTTTTATCCGACAACAGTAGTCACTAGATTGTCTGAAAATAGATATGATCATGCTCCATTATTGATGTACTCAAATCCCCTACTGAAAAAATCTAAAAGGTTCAAGTTTTAGAAACATTGGTGTGGTATGGAGGGAGTTAGACAGCTGATAGCAGAAATTTGGAAGTTACGGGTTCACCAATGTTTAGATTGGCTAAAAAATTGAAGCTTTGTTGACACTATTTGGTTCAATGGCAGCAGGAAAATCGCAAGCTGAATGCTAGTATTGAGGAGTTGAACATCCGTTTTCAAGAAAGAATTGAAGTTGAACATCTGTTTCCAAAACGGCATATTGATGTAGGCCTAGAAATTTCGTTGGAGAGCTCTTCACCCACTCAATTCTATTGAGCACAATTGCCTTCATCTCTTGGCAGTTGAAATCTTTCTCAACCTCTTTTGAATCTTCCTCATCATTACTCAAGTCAAAATTTGGAGGTTGTATGAAATCCACATCAGCATCTCCTTCTAAATCTACTAGTGGAGACTCATGAAGGTTATCGAAGGAATTACCCAAGTTGGACAAAAAATCTTGGATGATGGAATCCTCTTGATCAATTTCTACCAACTCTTCATTTGACCTCTTTTTCACTTCATCTTGTAACTTGACATATTCTTCTTGGCTTTGTCACTTGGTTCCATACATTCATCCACTTGAGTTTCTTACTTGTGACATGAACGCAATGAAGCTAAATGATCCAAAGCCTTTGTTAAGGTGGACATGGCGAGCTCTTGCTTCTTCCGAAACTCTTATTGTCCTTGAATGAGCATGAGAAGTACGTCTTGTGTGGCTTGATCCGTATACGCAGATGAAGATTGAGATGATGAAGGTTGACAATCAAACTTGTGAGGGTGGCGGTTTTGGCTTTATATGTAGTGGGGTGATGGTGTGTAAGATTGGTGACTATAAAGGTAAGTGTTTGGGTTCTATTGGGGTGCATTGTGGTGATGGTGTGAAAAAGTCATCAAGAAAACATAAACAAAAACCTACTAACAAAATCAAACAAACAACCAAAAAGTGCTATTTACACTATCAACATATTCACAACAACCAAAAGATTTAACACCAATTGCAAGGTTCCCCAGCAACGGCGCCAAGTGCTATAAATTCAATAAAGAGCCTTGACTTGGGAATGAGGATCCAAGGAATCCTATTATCGCCTTAACCACAACTATGGTAATTATCATGAGTCAGTCTCGCCTAGTTAACCCCAACCATCGAGAAGTAAGTCTGATGATTGGATTTTTGATGGTTTAGAATTTCACAAATGAAATCTCGTTGTAAAGTATAGTTTCTAAACCAAGCAATAATCCTTTCATACAAAAGATTGTTTGTCACTAAAACAAACCCCTAAATTTATAAATCGAAGTATTGAACCTCGGGTCATTCTCCCTAGGAATTGTATTGAAGTGTCTTGTTATTGGTTATGAGTTATTTTGGGGTTTTTGAGGTTTTAGACAAGAAATATAAATGGCAAAGAAAATAAACTAACAACTAACAAAGCTCTTGGCAAGATATGAGAACTAGAAGTCCTATCCTAGTTATCCTCCAAAAATTGTGATAAAAAATTGTTCATTGCTACCACTTAGTTAACCTCTAACCATGGAGGAAAGTCAAGTGGATGAATCAATTTGATTTCTCAAGTCCTAATCAACTCCTAAAGGAAAGACTAGCTTTAGAGGCATTCAAATCAATTAGCAACTTCTAATTATCAATCAACAAAGGAATTAGATAACTCAAAAGTCACTAATTACTCTACCTAGGCCAAGAGGAACAAAATCTATACTAAAATCCAACCAAGCATTTCATCAAATACTTGGAAGGTACAAAAGAAAAGCAAAGCAAATTGACAACTAGAATGAAATCTAAAAACAATTATTGAAAGGAATTAACAACAACAATCAAAAGAAACACAATTATTATGAATTACCTTGAATTGAATGGAAAGAAAATGGAAGGAACAAGAGTAGATCTACAACAAAATATAGAAGCAACATAAAGGAGATTACAACAAAAGAATGGAAGAAGAATGAATGTAACAAAAAGGAATTGAAAGGTAGAAGTAGAAGAAAGCATAAATCTAAATCTAGATCTAAGAACTAAACCTAATCCTAATCCTAATCCTAGAGAGAAATGAGAGCTTCTCTCTCTAAAACTAACTCTAAACTAATCCTAATGAGTGTGAATGATTAAAAGTTCCTTTGCTCTTCAATCTTTGGTTTTAAATAGCAGTTTAGGTGCCAAAGTTTGTTGAGATTGGGCCCCACAACACTTGAGAATTTGTTGGGTGCGAATTCACTTAAAAATCAAGTATCAGCATCGACGCGTACACGCACAGCACGCGTACGTGTCCATGGGGTAATTCGCAAGGTGCGCGTAAGCGCCTGGTGCGCGCGCGCGTCCATGGGCGAGTTCAACTCTTTGGCTTTTCATGATTTCTCCACTTTGCATGCTTTCCTCTTCACTTCTTTGATCCATTCCTAGCCTTTTCAATCTGAAATCACTAACAAACACATCAAGGCATCTAGTGGAATCAAAGGGAGATTAAAATCATCAAGTTAAAGGCTTAAAAAACATGTTTTCACATCTAAGCACAAATGAGGAGACAATCACAAAATTATTCTAATTCATTGAATAAATGTGGGTAAAAGGTATTAAAATCTCCTAAAATCAATACAAGATAAACCCTACAAATGGGGTTTATCAACCTCCCCACACTTAAACCAAGCATGTCCTCATACTTAAACCAAGAATGAAGTAAGGGTATGGCATTTATTCAATGGAAACTAGACTATGTGCAACCTATCTAAATGCAACTATCTAAATGAATGCAATTGCTTGGTCAAAATAAATCAATTCCCAAGAAGCATATATGCACAAGGGCTAAAGACTAGCAAGTCTAATCCACAATTGGATTGAGTTATTAAATATTTTTACAAACTTGTATGAAAGTTGATTGTAGGTGGAAACATGTAATTGAGCATCGAACCCTTACCGGATGTGTTTGCACTCTATTCGCTCAAGTGTTTAGGGTTGATTCTCTCAATTCTCCTCTATTTCATGCTTTCTAAGATTTGTTCTTCTTCTAACAATCAACATATATTTCATGCATGCATACAATTATCATGAGGTCTTTTCATTGGTTGTAATGGGGTTAGGGTCAAGGTAGGATGCATATATGGTTAAGTGAGCTTGGAATTTGAATCTTTGATAAGATTAAACTTCCCACCTAACCTAGGACATCCTACACAATTAAGTTCTAACCTAACTACCCATTTTTCACTTTTTCACATACTCATGCATTTCCTTTTCATTTCACAACTCTTATACGTTGACTCTTATTGGACTTCACTTTGGGGCATTTTGTCTCTTTTTATTGTTTTTCTTCTTTTTCTTTATTTTTCTATTATTTTTCTTTTTTTCTTTTCTCTTCTTTTTTCACATTTATTTTTTTTCTTTTTCTCATTTTTTTTCTTTCTTTTAAGCTATATACAAGAATATCAATGCATAAGGTCTATACATTTAATCAATACATGAGTATGCACCCAATTCTCAACATTTTTAATAACAATACAAAACTACCTTTTTATTCATCCAATGTCCCAAGATTCCCACAATTGAATGATACACACACTCTAGCCTAAGCTAATCGAAGATCCAAATAAGGACATTTATTGTTTTCCACTTCAAGGCTTGTAATGTGCTAAAATAAGAACAAGTGGGTTAAGCGTAGGCTCAAAGTTGGCTAACAATGGAAGATAAAAGGTAGGCTATTTGGGCAAGTGAGCTAAATGAAATGATGGCCTCAATCATATAAATGCATGAATACACAAAATAATGGACATAAAGAATCAAACAAATCAAAGATTACAATCATAGAAAGAGAATAATGCACACAAGAAGGAAAATAAGTGGTTATAAGATGTAACCACACCATTAGGCTCAAAACTCACTTGCTTATGTTCTTAGCTCAAAAACATGGTCCACAATATATATAATTCAAGCAAGTTTAATGAAAAGTTTCACTCAAATCAATTGGTGCCCTATAGATAAAAATCCTTGAAAATTTTCATTATTTTGACTAAAATAAAAATCCTAAAAACCTAAAATGAAATGCAAAAGTGTTGAGACTAGAAATTTGTCATCCAAAATCGCCAAACGGTCGGACGACCTCCCCATACATAAAAGTTTGCACCGTCCTCGGTGCACTCAAAGATGAGCAAGTGGGTACGACGAATCTTCGGATTGCTACCTTCAGCTGGTAGGTCAACCGGTGCTGCGTGTTCTTTGTCTTGCTTCCATTATTTTGCTTACGGTGCATCATTGGTGGGCGAAATTGTGACCTCTAATAATGGCTTCAACTTGGTATGCGCGTTTATAACTTAGCACTTTCTTCACAGCCTCGCACAAGTAACCAGCAAGTGCATTGGATCGTCCAAGTAATAAACCTTACGTGAGTAAGGGTCGATCCCACGGCGATTGTTGGTATGAAGCAAGCTATGGTCATCTTGTAAATCTTAGTTAGGCGGATAATAAATGGTTATGGAGTTTTTGAATAATAATAATAAATAAACAGAAAATAAAATAGAGATACTTATGTAATTCAATAGTGAGAATTTCAGATAGGCGTATGAAGATGCTATGCTCCTTTTGAATCTCTGCTTTCCTACTGCCTTATTCCAATCCTTCTTACTCCTTTCCATGGCAAGCTGTATGTAGGGCATCACCGTTGTCAATGGCTACATCCCATCCTCTCAGTGAAAATGGTCCAAATGCTCTGTCACAGCACGGCTAATCATCTGTTGGTTCTCGATCATGTCGGAATAGAATCCATTGATTCTTTTGCGCTTGTCATCACGCCCAACAATCGCGAGTTTGAAGCTCGTCACAGTCATTCAATCCCTGAATCTTACTCAGAATACCACAGAAAAGGTTTAGACTTTTCGAATTCTCATGAATGCCGCCAACAATTCTAGCTTATACCACGAAGATTCTGATTAAGGAATCCAAGAGATATGCGCCCGGTCTAAGGTAGAACGGAAGTGGTTGTCAGTCACGCGTTCATAGGTGAGAATGATTATGAGTGTCACGGATCATCACATTCATCATGTTGAAGTGCAACGAATATATTAGAATAAGAATAAGCGGAATTGAATAAAAAATAGTAGTAATTGCATTAAAACTCGAGGTACAGCAGAGCTCCACACCCTTAATCTATGGTGTGTAGAAACTCCACCGTTGAGAATACATAAGTGATGGTGGTCCAGGCATGGCCGAATGGCCAGTCCCCATGAATGATCAATAGTCTCCTAAGATGAATAATGGAATAAAACTGAGACCAAAGATGTCTAATACAATAGTAAAATATCCTATTTATACTAGACTAGCTACTAGGGTTTACAGAAGTAAGTAATTGATGCAGAAATCCACTTCCGGGGCCCACTTGGTGTGTGCTTGGGCTGAGCTTGAGCTTTACACGTGCAGAGGCTTCTTTTGGAGTTGAATGCCAAGTTGTAATGTGTTTTTGGCGTTCAACTCTGGTTCGTGATGTGTTTCTGGCGTTTGACTCCAGAATGCAGCATGGAACTGGCGTTGAGCGCCAGTTTACATCATCTAATCTCGAATAAAGTATGGACTATTATATATTGCTGGAAAGATCTGGATGTCTACTTTCCAACTCCGTTGAGAGCGCGCAATTTAGAGTTCTGTAGCTCCAAAAAATCCATTTTGAGTGCAGGGAGTTCAGAATCCAACAGCATCAGCAGTCCTTTGTCAGCCTTTTATCAGAGTTTTGCTCAGGTCCCTCAATTTCAGCCAGAAATTACCTGAAATCACAGAAAAATAAAAAAAAACTCATAGTAGAGTCCAGAAATGTGAATTTAGCATAAAAGCTAATGAAAACATCCCTAAAAGTAGCTAGATCCTACTAAAAACTACCTAAAAACAATGCCAAAAAGCGTATAAATTATCCGCTCATCACAACACCAAACTTAAATTGTTGCTTGTCCCCAAGCAACTGAAAATCAATTAGAATAAAAAGAAGAGAATATACTATAAATCTCAAACTATCAATGAATATTAGTTCTAATTAGATGAGCGGGACTAGTAGCTTTTTGCTTCTGAACAGTTTTGGCATCTCACTTTATCCTTTAAAGTTTAGAATGATTGGCATCTATAGGAACTTAGAATTTCAGATAGTTTTATTGATTCTCCTAGTTAATTATGTTGATTCTTGAACACAGCTACTTTTATGAGTCTTGGCCGTGGCCCTAAGCACTTTGTCTTCCAATATTACCACCAGATATATAAATGCCACAGACACATAACTGGGTGAACCTTTTCAGATTGTGACTCAGCTTTGCTAAAGTCCCCAGTTAGAGGTGTTCAGGGTTCTTAAGCACACTCTTTTTGCTTTGGATCACGACTTTAACCACTCAGTCTCAAGCTTTTCACTTGGACCTGCATGCCACAAGCACATGGTTAGGGACAGCTTGATTTAGCCGCTTAGGCCTGGATTTTAGCTCCTTGGGCCCTCCTCTCCATTGATGCTCAAAGCCTTGGATCCTTTTTACCCTTGCCTTTTGGTTTTAAGGGCTATTGGCTTTTTCTTCTTGCTTTTTCTTTTTCTTTCTATTTTTTTTCACAAGCTTTTGCTATTTACTGCTTTTTTTTTGCTTCAAGAATCAATTTCATGATTTTTCAGATTATAAATAGCATTTCTCTTTGTTCATCATTCTTTCAAGAGCCAACAATTTTAACATTCATAAACAACAAGATCAAAAATATGCACTGTTCAAACATTCATTCAGAAAACAAAAAGTATTGTCACCACATCAATATAATTAAACTAAATTCAAGGATAAATTCGAAATTCATGTACTTCTTGTTCTTTTGAATTAAAACATTTTTCATTTAAGAGAGGTGAAGGATTTATGGAATTATTCATAGCCTTAAGATATAGTTACTAAATACTAATGATCATGTAGGAAAGACACAAACATAAATAACATAAAGCTTAGAAATCGAAAAAAAGAGAAATAAAACAAGGAATGAGTCCACCTTAGTGGCATCTTCTTCTTGAAGGACCAATAATGTCCTTGAACTCATCTATGTCTCTTCCTTGCCTTTGTTGCTCCTCCCTCATTGCTCTTTGATCTTCTCTAATTTCATGGAGAATGATGGAGTGCTCTTGATGTTCCACCCTTAATTGATCCATATTATAACTCAAGTCTTCTAGAGAAGTGTTGAGTTGTTCCCAATAATTGTTGGGAGGAAAGTGCATCCCTTGAGGCATTTCCAGGATTTCTTGGTGATGAGCTTCCTCATGCGTCTCTTGGGATCCATGAGTGGGATCTCTTGTTTGCTCCATCCTCTTCTTAGTGATGGGCTTATCCTCCTCAATAGGGATGTCTCCTTCTATGATAACTCCAGCTGAGTAACATAGATGGCAAATAAGATGAGGAAAAGCTAGCCTTGCCATGGTGGTGGACTTTTCGGCTATTATGTAGAATTCAAGAGAGATGACTTCATGAACTTCTACTTCCTCGCCAATCATGATGCTATGGATCATGATGGCCCGATCAATAGTAACTTCAGATCGGTTGCTAGTGGGGATGATGAAGCGTTGGATGAACTCCAACCATTCTCTAGCCACAGGCTTGAGGTCCAGTATTCTTAATTGAACCGGCTTGCCTTTGGAGTCTCTTTTCCATTGAGCTCCTTCAACACATATGTCCATAAGGACTTGGTCCAACCTTTGATCAAAGTTGACCCTTCTAGTGTAGGGGCGTGCATCTCCTTGCATCATAGGCAAGTTAAACGCCAACCTTACATTTTTCGGACTAAAATCTAAGTATTTCCCCCGAACCATTGTAAGATAATTCTTTGGATTTGGGTTCACACTTTGATCATGGTTCCTAGTGATCCATGTATTGGCATAGAACTCTTGAACCATTAAGATTCTGACTTGTTGAATGGCGTTGGTCAGAACTTCCCAACTTCTTCTTTGGATCTCATGTCGGATCTCCGGATACTCATTTTTCTTGAGTTTGAAAGGGATTTCAGGGATCACCTTCTTCTTGGCCACAACATCATAGAAGTGGTCTTGATGTGCTTTAGAGATGAATCTCTCCATCTTCCAAGACTCGGAGGTGGAAGCTTTTGTCTTCCCTTTCCCTTTTCTAGAGGTTTCTCCGGTCTTAGGTGCCATAGGTGGTTATGGAAAAACAAAAAGTTATGCTTTTACCACACCAAACTTAGAATGTTGCTCGCCCTCGAGCAAGAGAAGAAAGAAAAGAAGAAGAAGAGAAAATATAGAGGAGAGTGGGGGGGAGGTGTATTCGGCCAAGGTATAGAAGAGGGGGTTGTATTGTGTGAAAATGAGTAAGGATGGAGGGGTTTATATAGTGAGGGGAGAGGGAGTAGGTTCGGCTATTTAGGGTGGGTTTGGGTGGGAAAGAAATTTTGAATTTTGAAGGTAGGTGGGGTTTATGGGAAAGAGTGGATGGATGTGAGTGGTGAAGGGGGGTAATTGGGAAGAGAGATTGAGGTGATTGGTGAAGGGTTTTTGGAGAAGAGTGTTTATAGGGAAGAGAGTTTATGGGGAAGAGAGGATGAATGTGAAGAAGAGAAGATAAGGTGAGTTGAGGTAGGTAGGGATCCTGTGGGATCCACAGACCTTGGGATGATCCTGTGGGGTCTATAGATCTTGAGGTGTCAAGGATTTACATCCTTGCACCAATTAGGCATGTAAAACACCTTTGCATACAATTCTGGCGTTTAAACGCCGAAGTGATGCTTATTTTGGGTGTTCAATGCCCAATTGCAGCATGTTTCTGGCGTTGAACGCCAGTTCCATGCTTGTTTCTGTCGTTCAGCGCCAGCTCTCCTCAGGGTATATTTCTGGCGTTCAAACACCAGGATGCTGCTTGTTTCTGGCGTTCAACGCCAGATCCATACTCTGTTCTGGCATTGAACACCAGCCAGATGCTCCTTATTGGTGTTTAAACGCCAGTAAGTCCTTCCTCCAGGGTGTGCTTTTTCGTCTGCTGGTTTTGATTCTGTTTTTAATTTTAGTATTTATTTTGTGACTCCACATGATCATGAACCTAATAAAACATAAAAGAACAGTAAAAATAAAAATAAAATTAGATAAATAAAAATTGGGTTGCCTCCCAATAAGCGCTTCTTTAATGTCACTAGCTTGACAGTGGGCTCTCATGGAGCATCACAGGTGATCAGGTCAATGTTGTAAACTCCCAACACCAAACTTAGAGTTTGGATGTGGGGATTCAACACCAAACTTAGAGTTTGGCTGTGGCCTCTCAATACCAAACTTAGAGTTTGATTGTTGGGGCTTTGTTTGACTCTGTATTGAGAGAAGCTTTTCATGCTTCCTCTCTATTGTTACAGAAGAACACCCATGGGTTTTAAACACAAGGTAGTCCCCATTCAATTGAAGGACTAATTCTCCTCTATTAACATCTATCACAGCTCCTGCTGTGGCTAGGAAAGGTCTTCCAAGGATGATGTATTCATCTTCCTCCTTCTTAGTGTCTAAGATTATGAAATCAGCAGGGATGTAAAGGCCATTAACCTTTACTAACACGTCCTCTACCAATCCATACGCCTGTCTTACTGACTTATCTGCCATTTGTAATGAAAATATGGCAGGCTGTACCTCAATGATCCTCAGCTTCTCCATTACATATAGTGGCATAAGATTTATGCTTGACCCCAGGTCACACAGAGCCTTTTCAAAGGTCATGGTGCCTATGGTACAGGGTATTAAGAATTTGTCAGGATCTTGTCTCTTTTGAGGTAAGGTTTGCTGAACTCATGTATCCAGTTCACTGATGAGCAAGGGAGGTTCACCTTCCCAAGTTTCACTACCAAATAATTTGGCAATCAGCTTCATGATGGCTCCTAGATATTGAGCAACTTGCTCTCCAGTTACATTTTCATTCTCTTCAGAGGAAGAATAGTCTTCAGAGCTCATGAATGGTAGAAGGAGGTTTAATGGAATCTCTAAGGTCTCTATATGAGCCTCGGATTCCTTTAGGTCCTCAATAGGAGACTCCTTCTTGACTGAGAGATGTCCTATGAGGTCTTCTCATTGGGATTCATGTCCTCTCTTTCCTTCCTAGGTTCGGCCATGTTGATTATGTCTATGGCCTTGCACTCTCTTTTTGGATTCTCTTCAGTATTGCTTCGGAGAGTATTAGGAGGAGTTTCAGTTACTTTCTTACTCAGCTGGCCCACTTGTGCCTCTGAATTTCTGATGGAGGACCTTGTCTCACTCATGAAACTTAAAGTGGCCTTAGACAGATCAGAGACAAAATTTGCTAAATTAGAGGTGCTCTGCTCAAAATTCTCTGTCTGTTGTTGAGAAGATGATGGATAAGGCTTGATATTGCTGAGCCTATTTCTTCCACCATTATTAAAGCCTTGTTGAGGCTTTTGTTGATCCTTCCATGAGAAATTTGGATGATTTCTCCATGATGAATTATAGATGTTTCCATAAAGTTCACCCATGTAATTTACCTCTACTATTGCAGGGTTCTCAGGATCATAAGCTTATTCTTCAGAAGATGCCTCTTTAGTACTGTTGGATGCATTTTGCCATTCAGACTTTGAGAAATCATGTTGACTTGCTGAGTCAACATTTTGTTCTGAGCCAAAATGGCATTCAGAGCATCAATTTCAAGAACGCCCTTCCTCTGAGGCATCCCATTATTCACGAAATTCCTCTCAGAAGTATACATGAACTGGTTATTTGCAACCATGTCAATAAGTTCTTAAGCCTCTGCAGGCATTTTCTTTAGGTGAATGGATCCACCTGCAGAATGGTCCAATGACATCTTAGAGAACTCAGATAGACCATAATAGAATATATCTATCATGGTCCATTCTGAAAATATGTCAGCAGGATATCTTTTAGTCATCTGCTTGTATCTTTCCCAAGCTTCATAGAGGGATTCACCATCTTTTTGCTTGAAGGTCTGAACATCCACTCTAAGCTTGCTTAGCTTTTAAGGAGGAAAGAACTTAGCCAAGAAGGCCGTGACCAACTTATCCCAGGAGTCCAGGCTATCTTTAGGTTGAGAGTCCAACCATGTTCTAGCTCTGTCTCTTACATCAAAAGGGAAAAGCATGAGCCTGTAGACTTCAGGATCTACTCCATTAGTCTTAACAGTCTCACAGATCTGCAAGAACTCAGTTAAAAACTGGTAGGGATCTTCTGATGGAAGTCCATGAAACTTGCAGTTCTGTTGCATTAAAGCAACTAATTGAGGTTTCAGCTCAAAATTGTTTGCTCCAATGACAGGAATTGAGATGCTTCTTCCATCAAACTTGGACGTAGGTGTAGTATAATCACCAAGCATCCTCCTTGCATTATTGTTGTTGGGTTCGGCTGCCATCTCCTTTTCTTGTTCGAAAATTTCAGCAAGGTTGTCTCTGGATTGTTGTAATTTAGCTTCTCTTAGTTTCCTCTTCAGAGTCCTTTCAGGTTTCGGATCAGCTTCAACAAGAATGCCTTTTTCCTTGTTCCTGCTCATATGAGAAAGAAGAGAACAGAAAAGGAAGAGGAATCTTCTATGTCACAGTATAGAGATTCCTTTATGTTAGTAGAAGAAGAAAGGGAATAAGAGTGAAGAAGAATGAATAATCCAAACACAAGGGTGAGGATAGGGGCAGAGATTTGAGATGAAGAGAAGTGTTAGTAAATGAATAAATAAATAGAATAAGATGAGAGAGAGAAGTTTTCGAAAATAATTTTTGAAAAGGAGTTAATGATTTTCGAAAATTAAAGGTGAAATAAATTTAAAATTAAAATTTAAAATAATTAATTAATTAAAAGAATTTTGAGAAGGAAGGAGAAATTTTCGAAAATTAGAGAGGAAAAAGTAGTTAGGTGGTTTTGAAAAAGATAAGAGACAAACAAAAAGTCAATTAGTTAGTTGAAAAAGATTTGAAAATCAAATTTGAAAAGATAAGAAGATAAGAAGATATTTTGAAATCAAATTTTTGAAAAAGATATGATAAAAAGATATGATTAAAAAGATATGGTTGGAAAAGATTTTATTTTTAAAATTAAAATTAATTACTTGACTAACAAGAAACTAATAGATAAGATTCTAGAATTTAAAGATTGAACCTTTCTTAACAAGAAAGTAACAAACTTCAAATTTTTGAATCAATCATATTAATTGTTAGTATAGTTTTCGAAAATAAAGATAAAATTAGAAAAAGATTTTGAAAAATTAAATTAAAATTTTCAAAGAATAGTAAGAAAAAATGAAAAAGAATTGATTTTTGAAAAAGTTTTGAAAAGATAAGATTTTTAAAATTGAAAATTTGACTTGACTTATAAGAAATAGCTAAGTTTTAAAAATTTTTGACTAAGTCAACTCAAATTTTCGAAATTTTAGAAAAATAAGGAAAAGATATTTTTTGATTTTTGAATTTTTAATGATGAGAGAGAAGAACAACAAAAATGACTCACAACATGAAAATTATGAATCAAAACACATGATGCATGCAAGAATACTATGAATGTCAAGATGAACACCAAGAACACCTTGAAGATCAAGATGAACATCAAGACTTATTTTTGAAAAATTTTCAAGAAAGAAAACATGCAAGACACCAAACTTAGAAATTTTTTAATGCTTAGACACTATGAATGCAAAAATGCACATGAAAAACAACAAAAGACACAAAACAAGAAAACATCAAGATCAAACAAGAAGACTTACCAAGAACAACTTGAAGATCATGAAGAACACTATGAATGCATGAATTTTCAAAAAATGCAAGAACAAGATGAATATGCAATTGACACCAAACTTAAAACATGGCACAAGACTCAAACAAGAAATACAAAATATTTTTGGTTTTTATGATTTTATGATTTTTTGTATTTTCTTTATATTTTTTTCGAAAAACATATAGGAAAAAGAAAATAAGAAATTCAAAATTTCTAATAAGAATTCCAGGAATCTTTCAATGTTAGCCTAAAACTCCAATCCAAGGGTTGGACATGGCTTAATAGCCAGCCAGCTTTAGGATATAAATCAGACAACAACAGCTGATATTTCAATTAACTTGCCTCTATGCTGATGATTGGAAGCCTAAGTCCAAAAGAATTAAACATGGCTTTACAGCCAGCTAGGCTTCAACATGTTAGCATGAAACTCTAGAATTCATTCTTAAAAATTCTGAAGCCAAGGGATGATTTATTTTTAATTAATTTTTTTTTTTGAAAATAGGGATGAATTCTTTTTTGAAAATTTTTTGAAAACAAAACAAAAAGAAAATTACCTAATCTGAGCAACAAGATGAACCGTCAGTTGTCCAAACTCGAACAATCCCCGGCAACAGCGCCAAAACTTGGTGTTATTGCCGGATCAGAAAAACTTGGCGCTGTTGTTGCACGTAATTGTGATTCGAACAATCCCCGGCAACGGTGCCAAAAACTTGGTGGGCGAAATTGTGATCTCTAATAATGGCTTCAACTTGGTATGTGCGTGTATAACTTAGCACTTTCTTCACAGCCTCGCACAAGTAACCAGCAAGTGCACTGGGTCGTCCAAGCAATAAACCTTACGTGAGTAAGGGTCGATCCCACGGAGATTGTTGGTATGAAGCAAGCTATGGTCATCTTGTAAATCTCAGTTAGGCGGATAATAAATGGTTATGGAATTTTCGAATAATAATAATAAATAAACAAAAAATAAAATAGAGATACTTATGTAATTCAATAGTGGGAATTTCAAATAGGCGTATAAAGATGCTATGCTTCTTTTGAATCTCTGCTTTCCTACTGCCTTCTTCCAATCCTTCTTACTCCTTTCCATGGCAAGCTGTATGTAGGGCATCACCGTTGTCAATGGCTACATCCCATCCTCTTAGTGAAAATGGTCCAAATGCTCTGTCACAGCACAACTAATCATCTGTCGGTTCTCGATCATGTCGGAATAGAATCCATTGATTCTTTTGCGCTTGTCATCACGCCCAACAATCGCGAGTTTGAAGCTCGTCACAGTCATTCAATCCCTGAATCCTACTCGGAATGCCATAGACAAGGTTTAGACTTTTCGGATTCTCATGAATGCCGCCAACAATTCTAGCTTATACCACGAAGATTCTGATTAAGGAATCCAAGAGATATGCGCCCGGTCTAAAGTAGAACGGAAGTGGTTGTCAGTCACGCGTTCATAGGTGAGAATGATGATGAGTGTCACGGATCATCAGATTCATCATGTTGAAGTGCAACGAAAATCTTAGAATAAGAATAAGCGGAATTGAATAAAAAATAGTAGTAATTGCATTAAAACTCGAGGTACAGCAGAGCTCCACACCCTTAATCTATGGTGTGTAGAAACTCCACCGTTGAGAATACATAAGTGATGGTGGTCCAGGCATGGCCGAATGGCCAGCCCCCATGAATGATCAATAGTCTCCTAAGATGAATAATGGAATAAAATTGAGACCAAAGATGTCTAATACAATAGTAAAATGTCCTATTTATACTAGACTAGCTACTAGGGTTTACAGAAGTAAGTAATTGATGTAGAAATCCACTTCCGGGGCCCACTTGGTGTGTGCTTGGGCTGAGCTTGAGCTTTACACGTGCAGAGGCTTCTTTTGGAGTTGAATGCCAAGTTGTAACGTGTTTTTGGCGTTCAACTCTGGTTCGTGACGTGTTTCTGGCGTTTGACTCCAGAATGCAGCATGGAACTGGCGTTGAGCGCCAGTTTACGTCATCTAATCTCGAATAAAGTATGGACTATTATATATTGCTGGAAAGCTCTGGATGTCTACTTTCCAACTCCGTTGAGAGCGCGCCATTTAAAGTTTTGTAGCTCAAAAATATCCATTTTGAGTGTAGGGAGTTCAGAATCCAACAGCATCAGCAGTCCTTTGTCAGCATTTTATCAAAGTTTTGCTCAGGTCCCTCAGTTTCAGCCAGAAATTACCTGAAATCACAGAAAAATACACAAACTCATAGTAAAGTCCAAAAATGTGAATTTAGCATAAAAGCTAATGAAAACATCCCTAAAAGTAGCTAGATCCTACTAAAAACTACCTAAAAACAATGCCAAAAAGCGTATAAATTATCCGCTCATCACAACACCAAACTTAAATTGTTGCTTGTCCCCAAGCAACTGAAAATCAATTAGAATAAAAAGAAGAGAATATACTATAAATCTCAAAGTATCAATGAATATTAGTTCTAATTAGATGAGCGGGACTAGTAGCTTTTTGCTTCTGAACAGTTTTGGCATCTCACTTTATCCTTTGAAGTGTAGAATGATTGGCATCTATAGGAACTTAGAATTTCAGATAGTGTTATTAATTCTCCTAATTAAGTATGTTGATTCTTGAACACAGCTACTTTTATGAGTCTTGGTCGTGGCCGTAAGCACTTTGTCTTCCAGTATTACCACCAGATACATAAATGCCACAGACACATAACTGGGTGAACCTTTTTAGATTGTGACTCAGCTTTGCTAAAGTCCCCAGTTAGAGGTGTCCAGGGTTCTTAAGCACACTCCTTTTGCTTTGGATCACGATTTTAACCACTCAGTCTCATGCTTTTTACTTGGACCTGCATGCCACAAGCACATGGTTAGGGATAGCTTGATTTAGCCGCTTACGCCTGGATTTTAGCTCCTTGGGTCCTCCTCTCCATTGATGCTCAAAGCCTTGGATCATTTTTACCCTTGCCTTTTGGTTTTAAGGGCTATTGGATTTTTCTGCTTGCTTTTTCTTTTTCTTTCTATTTTTTTTTCACAAGCTTTTGCTATTCACGGCTTTTTTTTTTGCTTCAAGAATCAATTTCATGATTTTTCAAATTATTAATAGTGTTTCTCTTTGTTCATCATTCTTTCAAGAGCCTACAATTTTAACATTCATAAACAACAAGATCAAAAATATGCATTGTTCAAACATTCATTCAGAAAACAAAAAGTATTGTCACCACATCAATATAATTAAACTAAATTCAAGGATAAATTCGAAATTCATGTACTTCTTGTTCTTTTGAATTAAAACATTTTTATTTAAGAGAGGTGAAGGATTCATGGAATTATTCATAGCCTTAAGACATAGTTACTAAATACTAATGATCATGTAGGAAAGACACAAACATAAATAACATAAAGCTTAGAAATCGAAAAAAAGTGAAATAGAACAAGGAATGAGTCCACCTTAGTGGCATCTTCTTCTTGAAGGACCAATAATGTCCTTGAACTCATCTATGTCTCTTCCTTGCCTTTGTTGCTCCTCCCTCATTGCTCTTTGATCTTCTCTAATTTCATGGAGAATGATGGAGTGCTCTTGATGTTCCACCCTTAATTGATCCATATTATAACTCAAGTCTTCTAGAAAAGTGTTGAGTTGTTCCAAATAATTGTTGGGAGGAAAGTGCATCCCTTGAGGCATTTTCAGGATTTCTTGGTGATGAGCTTCCTCATGCGACTCTTGGGATCCATGAGTGGGCTCTCTTGTTTGCTCCATCCTCTTCTTAGTGATGGGCTTATCCTCCTGATAAACCCATATTTTATGATATATTTTATGCTTAATCTGAGTGATTTATTCAATCCTTCATCCACTTATTCATATTAATTGTATGGTTTTACTTCTCCTTCCTTATTATGTGATGTATGTAAAAAATATATTTCCTATGCTTTAAAATTAATTATTTTAATTACCTTTATTTCCATTTGATGCCGTGATTAGTGTGTTGAGTAGTTTCAGATCTTCTAAGGCAGAATGACTTAAAGGATGGAAAATGAAACGTACAAAATGGAAGGAAAGTGCAAAACGGAGTTTTGAAGAAACTGGCATCCACGCGATCGCATGAACGACGTGATCGCGTGCCGGACAACGAAGAGGCAACGACGCGGCCGCATGACTGACACGACCGCGCGACTTGAGCAAATCGCATACGACGCGGAAGCAAGAACGACGCGACCGCGTGACATGGAGAACTCTAAATGACGCGACCGCGTGACCCACGCAGACGCGTGACAGAGGCCATGCACTAGAAATTGCAGAAAACGCTCATAGCGGATTCTGAAGCCTTTTTGGCCCAAATCCAAGTCCAAAAGTCATAGACCAGAAGTTATGAAGTGGAAGAAGGCATCCATTGAGAGACGGCGAATTTTCTGTTACTTTCCATGATTTAGATTTAGTTTGGAGAGAGGTTGTCTCTCTCTTAGGATTAGGATTTAGGACTTCTCTTAGTTTTAGGAGTGACTCTCAATTCCAGGTTCTTTATTTTTATTTATCCCAATTTAATTTATGAATTGTTCCATGTTATAGATTACTCTTTTAAATTAATGTTATTTAAGATATTTCAGTTTAATATTGCTTCCTTTTATTTATGTTATTGTTGTTCTCAATCTGAAGACATTCTTATTCCAGTAGATACAATTTTCTTTCCTTTTGGCTTTGGTTAAATAATTGGTGACTCTAGAGTTATCAAACTCATTATTGATTGAAAATTGGATTTCTTCATTTCATTAATTCATATTCCAATAACTCTAACCTTTCCCAAGGAAAGATTAGGACTTGAGGATTCGAATTAATTCATCCACTTAACTTACCTTCATAGTTAGAGGTTAACAAAGTGGGAGAAAAATCTAATTCTCATCATAATTGATAAAGATAACTAGGATAGGACTTCCAGTTCTTATACCTTGCCAAGAGATTTTATTAGTATTATTTTATTTTACTTGTCATATAACATATTCCCACCTTACTTCCAAAATCCCAATTTTACCTTTTTCATAGCCAATAATAAGAACATACCTCCCTGCAATTCATTGAGAAGACGACCCGAGGTTTAAATACTCGGTTATCAATTTTAAAGGGGTTTGTTACGTGTGACAACCAAAACGTTTGTACGAAGGGATTTCTGTCGGTTTAGAGACTATATCTACAATGCGAATATTTTTAATAATTCTTTACTGGCAAAAATCCCAACGTCAAAATGGCACCGTTGCCAGGAAATTGCAAACGTGTGCCTTATTATTGGTTATTGTAAATATTTTTCTTAAAAAAATATTTTTCTTTCACTTGTTTATTTGTTTTCTCTTTTTCCCCCTTATTTCTGATAACTATTATGAATTCTCACCCTTTTCACTTTGAGTTTAGTTCTAACTTTGTTGAAGGAAACAGAAACCACAGCAGGAATATGCATCAAGGTCAGACCAATCAAGGATGGATGGAGTCAAGAGGATCTAATCAACCCTTTAGGCAATAACACCCTTCAAGATATCATGGACAACGACCATTCTATAATGCATACCCAGCTGAGAGATATGGTGGACAACCTTGTAACTACCAACAAGCCCCACCCCGTGCCTATAGACTATCCTCTCAACATGACCTCGAACCACCACACTCACAAGCTTCTTTTCGCCATTCGCCACCATACGATCCTTATCCGCCCCAATACCAATCCCATTACTCCCAAGAACCACCACTCCCCCATACACATTACCCATATCCATCAAAGTCAGAATCACGGGTTAGCCTCGAACAATCAATGAAACAATGTACCGCACCCCTTCATCAACTGGAGCAAGCAATGGTGGAGAAGTTAAAACAATTATCTTCCAGACACTCAACCCCTCAACAGACCCCCATGGCCTTATGTGGAGAATCTAATGAAGAACGTGTTGTGAAGAAGACACAAGAAACTCCAGTGAACAGCATAGAGCATAACCTCGTACCAGAACAAGTAGAGAAAGCTGTCATTGCAGAAGAAGAAGAGTCGGTTGTTGTGGAGAACTCCATCAAGGATGTTACAATTGACGCTGAGGAGGATTTTGCACCGCCTCCACTGCAAATATCTTATGATGATCACGAGTCCTATTCTCTTAGCGGCAAACTTGCATTCACAAGTGATTTCTTTGAGACAGAAGAATCTTCCCCGAGTGAATATGAAGATGATGCTAAGGTAGATCTTTCTCAACCTCCAATATATGACTTGAGCGATGATGAGGGAGAAATTAAAGACTCTGATCAAGAGATGGTTGAAGTAGAAGAATTCACAGAAGATTATTGATGAGCAGATAATTATACGCTTTTTGGCATTGTTTTTAGTATGTTTTTAGTATGTTTTAGTTAGTTTTTAGTATATTTTTATTAGTTTTTAGTTAAAATTAACTTTTCTGGACTTTACTATGAGTTTGTGTGTTTTTTTGTGATTTCAGATATTTTCTGGCTGAAATTGAGGGACCTGAGCAAAAATCTGATTCAGAGGCTGAAAAGGACTGCAGATGCTGTTGGATTCTGACCTCCCTGCACTCGAAGTGGATTCTCTGGAGCTATAGAAGCCCAATTGGCGCGCTCTCAACAGCGTTGGAAAGTAGACATCCTGGGCTTTCCAGAAATATATAATAGTTCATACTTTGCCCGAGATTTGATGGCCCAAACTGGCATTTCAAATCAGCTCAAAACTGCCCGACGTTAAACGCCGGAACTGGCACAAGAATGGGAGTTAAACGCCCAAACTGGCACAAAAGCTGGCGTTTAACTCCAAGAGAAGTCTCTACACGAAAATGCTTCAATGCTCAGCCCAAGCACACACCAAGTGGGCCCGAAAGTGGATTTTTATGTCATTTACTCATCTCTGTAAACCCTAGGCTACTAGTTCTCTACAAATAGGACCTTTTGCTATTGTATTTTCATCTTTTGATCACTTTTTAGATCTTAGATCAGATCTTGGTTCTTCTGGTTCCCTCTCTGGGGCCGAAGCCAATGATCACTTTTGTTCTTATGTATTTTCAACGGTGGAGTTTCTACACACCATAGATTAAGGTGTGGAGCTCTGCTGTACCTCGAGTATCAATGCAATTACTATTGTTCTTCTATTCAATTCAGCTTATTCTTGTTCTAAGATATTCATTTGCACCCAAGAACATGATGAATGTGATGATTATGTGACACTCATCATCATTCTCACTTATGAACGAGTGCCTGACAACCACTTCTGTTCCACAAGCAAACAAGGCTTGAATGTTTATCTCTTGGATCCCTTGATCGGAATCTTCGTGGTATAAGCTAGAATTGATGGCGGCATTCAAGAGAATCCGGAAGGTCTAAACCTTGTCTGTGGTATTCTGAGTAGGATTCAATGATTGAATGACTGTGACGAGCTTCAAACTCCTGAAGGCTGGGCGTTAGTGACAGACGCAAAAGAATCAATAGATTCTATTCCAACCTGATTGAGAACTGACAGATGATTAGCCGTGCCGTGACAGGGTGCGTTGAACATTTTCACTGAGAGGATGGGAGGTAGCCACTGACAACGGTGAAACCCTACATACAGCTTGCCATGGAAAGGAGTAAGAAGGATTGGATGAAGACAGTAGGAAAGTAGAGAGACAGAAGGGACAAAGCATCTCCATACGCTTATCTGAAATTCTTACCAATGAATTACATAGGTATCTCTATCTTTATCTTTATGTTTTATTCACCATCCATAACCATTTGAATCTGCCTGACTGAGATTTACAAGGTGACCATAGCTTGCTTCATACCAACAATCTCCGTGGGATCGACCCTTACTCGCGTAAGGTTTATTACTTGGACGACCCAGTACACTTGCTGGTTAGTTGTGCGAAGTTGTGATAAAGAGTTGGGATTACAATTGTGCGTACCATGTTGATGGCGCCATTGATGATCACAATTTCGTGCACCAATTATACGGGAGTAGAACTTACAGAACCACTGGAAACACCTATCCCAAGGCCGTTACCGCCCACCACAAACTACAAGTGGGTAAAATCCTTGACTTTTATCTTCAATATTCCACTTGAATATGGTTTTCTTGAAACAGATGGCCAGCTTAGAGCTTTATGCGGCTTTAAGAGTAAAAGGGAAATGGCTCATACTCAGAGCCGGTGCACACGGTTCAATAAGATTCCACGCTTCAACACGAAGTGCAAGGATTGATATCATGCTCAATTGAGTGGATCACGGAGAACGTTTGGTCATCGTGGTGAGAATCTAATTTCCAAACCGCCCAAATGGAAAAGTATAGATCAAAACGAAAGCGGATTTGGAACCAAAGTTTGGGATCCTGGAAAATATTCTGACATTCATCACCCCGGGAGCATTAAAATCTGTTTGAAGCTGGTCAGAAGCTTCACATGCCTAGTTTGGGACCCCGGAGGCTATTGGCATTCCAAGCATTGGTGGAGATTTCTGAATGAATTTAAACACAAACCGCCATAACAGAAGCTCAACCAACGTCCAACTTAAGGACTTTAACCAAAAGTGCTAGGTGGGAGACAACCCACCATGGTATGATCGTTTCTTTTTCATTTTTATTTAGTTTTAGTTGTTTTCAAGTTTTATTTTATTTTTCATTGAACCTGGAATTACTCATAACATTCATATCATTTTGTATTCTACATACTGCATAATTACATATCTGCAAAAAAAAGTGGCGTACGACGCGACCGCATCAATCATGCGATCGCGTCAATTGCGATAAAACACCCCTATGCGTCCGCGTCCATCACGCGGTCGCGTGCCCTGGAGATCGGCGTATAATACCAACGCCCAGAAAGTTGGGCTGGAATCGTGCCGCCCTTATGCTTTTCGCGCAAGGACGCGATCGCGTCACATGTGCCTAACCAATTCCACGCGACCGCGTGAGCGACGCGACCGCGTGAGCGACGCGACCGCGTCGCGTGGACTGCACAACACCCTTGAAGGAGACAGAAAGTTGCACTGAAACGACGCTGGAATCGTGTGTCTAGCACAAATTCTAGCGACGCGATCGCGTGACCCACGCGATCGCATCCACCCCTTTCCTACCCCTTCCATGTGATCGCGCGATCCACGCGATCGCGCCCACCCATTTTTCACCCCTACCACGCGACCGCGTGCCCGCCGCGGCCGCGTGGATTTCAACATATAACCCCCCCAGCCACGCGAACCCTATCAGTCGCGCGCCCAAACCCCCACCCTCTTCCCCCTCTCTCCTCTCTCCTTCCTCTCTCCGCCGCCGCAACCTCCCAGCCACCACCGACACCACCCAGATGCCGCCGACCACCCAGACGCCGCCGCCACCTTCAACCAGCAACACCACCCCCATCCCTCCCTTTTCCCCTAACCGAACTTCCCCTCTACGCCGCCGCGCCCTCCACCGCGCCGGACGCCGCCACCGCCACCACCCAGCCATTTTCTACCCGTTCTACTTCTTTCGCCCTTTCAGGTTCCGCAACACGCAGCCCCTTTTATCCGTTCGTAGTTTTTCTTAATTTTTCCGTTTTATATTCATGTTTAGGCTAGTTAGATATGCATGTTGTAGTGAATTTTAGGTTGTTAGGTAGCCTAGGATTTGGTTAGTGGATTTAGGTCTGTTTACTTGCACTGTTCATGTTTTTGTTTTATCATATCTACAATTCTGCTGTTGTTGTGCCCTTATTCATATGCTGTGATTTCCTACATTTACTGCTTATTACTCTGAATTTTCATGTTTATATTCATTATCTGTAACTGCAGCTTAATTTTTAATTCATATGCACTGCTTTGATTGCTGTTTAATTTCTGGGATACTCCATATTTAGCCGGAATGCTGCCCAAATTTCTATAAAATATTTTCATTCATGTTTTGGTTTGGCATTTTGAACTCTGTTTTACTCTGCTTTACCCAAACCATTTCATGAATGCCAGGGCATGCTTTATTATCCTCTTTGATTTCCTAGTTTATAAACTGCATCTGTGATGCTTTGATTCCAATTCTTCTTTATATCTCTTTGAATCAGCATCCAATTGTTTTCCTTGTTTGGTTATGAGTTACTTCTGTTCCTACCTGTGAATCCTTGTTACATGGAATATTTCCTTTATGCCACTTACTTTACCCACATTTTACTGACTCCCTAACTTTACTTTACTAACTCTTTTTCAAATTCTAACCATCCTAACTTTTTATAATCTCTTTTTTGACTTTTCACTTTCCTCTAACTTTTTAACCATGGCATAATGACAATTTTTCTATTTAACTTGAATTCTACTACATTTTGGATTGTAAATTATTCCTTTCAAACTTTTAAACTGCTATACAATCCTTAATGCTCATTTACCTAACTCATTTGCCTCATTCTCATTCTCCTTTGCCGCTTTGAGTTTTCTTTGTTTAATTGCCTATCTATTTTCCTATTTTTATATTTCCTGGTTTTCTGTTTTTCAGGATGTCTACCTCACAGAGAAAAGGAAAAGGCAAGACTACTGGCAAGAACAAAAGAGGAGACCCCTCCCAGTCCATCATAGATCTAATGCATGATTCCTCATGGCGGGAGAAGAACTTTACCCAGCAGGAAAAAGCTGACCAGCTGCTCCCTGCAAATGATTCCATCAAATTTGCAAACCGGTACTGTGAGCTGAAGTATCCGACATTTGCAGACTCTAGAAACCTATACTTGGAGAGGACTCTGAGGATCCCAGGAGAACTCCAGCAATACACCACTGAGCAAATCAAACAAAGAGGCTGGTTCTCTCTGGAAAGAGCACTGACAGAGGTCAATGCATCTTGGGTTAGGGAATTCTACTGCAACTTCTATATCATTACCCTAGATGCAGTGTACCTGCGAGGCAAGTAGATTCTGGTCACTGAAGAGGCCATAGAGGACATCCTACAACTCCTACCTAAGTCCGATCAGCCTGATGATTACAAAAAGGCTGAGGAGGACATGCGTTTCTTGAGGTTTGATTGGGATGCTGTCAAAGCAAGGATAGCTCTGGACCTGACTATTACTTGGGAGATGGGTCAGGACACCACCTTGCCCAAGGGTATTAAGCGGGCGTACCTAAATGATGAGGCTCAGTTATGGCATCAGATCCTGAGTAATTATGTGATGTCGAGTACTCATGAGACAGAGATTCCAACTGCCATGATCACCCTCCTATGGTGTGTGATGGAGGGTAAGGACCTGTACTTGCCACGCTTTATCCGGCATTATATGGCCAGGGTCCACGTCCGAGGCACTCTTCCCTTTCCTTATCTGGTTACACAGCTAGGCCGTCGAGCTGACGTGCCATGGGAGGATGCCGATGAGAGACCACCAGCTGTAGACTGCAGGAAGATCATTCCTCACAGTAGGAACTTCCTTGCTTTGGGCTACAGACCACCACCTTTCACTGCTACTGATGAGACAGCCCCACCGTCTGCCGGACCCTCTTCTTCCACAGCTGCCCCTGCTGCCACCACTGTACCTCCACCTACCTCAGAGCCAGTCTATCACCTCGTTCACCGCTTATTTTGCCAGCTTGATCAGATGGAGCGCCGTAACCGGCGCCGGTATGAGCATCTGAAGCTGATGATCTGACAGGGCAGTGACATCCCCTCCGAGCCTGACTCACCATCCGAGCCATCAGAGGAGGAGGCGGATGACGACCAGGAGGAGACCCATTCGCAGGCAGGCACAGAGCAGGCTGCTCCCCAAGCAGAGGTTCCACATCAGATTGAGGCCGCAGATCTTGAGATCCCGATCCAGTCAGCACCTCCTCTACAGCAGCCAATCTCAAAATCTTAAGGTGATTTCGTACCACTAACCAGCAAGTGCACTACGTCGTCCAAGTAATACCTTACGTGAGTAAGGGTCGATCCCACGGAGATTATTGATTTGAAGCAAGCTATGTTTATATTATTATTCTTAGTCAGGATTCCAATTAAAATGATCAGTTGGAATTATTAGAAAAATAAAAGAGCGTGAAATAAATAACTGTTACTTTAATAATGGAGAATATGTTGGAGTTTTGGAGATGCTTTGTCTTCTGAATTCCTGTAATGTAATATTCAACTCAATTCCAAAGTGCAAAGTTCCTTCCATGGCAAGCTGTATGTAGGGTGTCACTATTGTCATTGGCTACCTCCCATCTTCTTAGTGAAAACAGTCCAGATGCTCTGTCACAGCACGGCTAATCAGCTGTTGGTTCTCGATCATGTTGGAATAGGATCCATTGATCCTTTTGCGTTTGTCATCACGCCCAGCAATCACGAGTTTGAAGCTCGTCACAACCATTCAATTCTTCAATCCTACTCGGAATACCACAGACAAGGTTTAGACTTTCCGGATCCTCAAGAGTGGGCGCCATCAATTCTAGCTTATACCATGAAGATTCTGATTAAGGAATCTAAGAGAAGCTCATTCAATCTGATGTAGAACGGAGGTGGTTGTCAGGCACACGTTCATGGATTGAGAAAGGTGATGAGTGTCACTGATCATCACCTTCTTCATAATTAAGCGCGAATGAACATCTTAGATAGGAACACACACGTTTGAATGGAGTAATAGAAACAATTGCATTAATTCATCGAGACGCTACAGAGCTCCTCACCCCCAACAATGGAGTTTAGAGACTCATGCTGTCAAAGTGTATAAAATTCAGATCTGAAAATGTCATGAGGTACAAAATAATTCTCTAAAAGTTGTTTAAATAGTAAACTAGTAACCTAGGTTTACAGAATATGAGTAAACTAAGATAATTGGTGCAGAAATCCACTTCTGGGGCCCACTTGGTGTGTGCTGGGGCTGAGACTTAAGCCTCTCACGTGCTTGGGCTGTTTCTGGAGTTGAACGCCAGGTTGTAACGTGTTTTGGGCGTTGAACTCCAACTTGTAACCTGTTTCTGGCGCTGGACGCCAGACAGCAGCATGGAACTGGCGTTAAACGACAGTTTACGTCATCTATCTTCGCGCAAAGTATGGACTATTATATATTACTGGAAAGCCCTGGATGTCTACTTTCCATCCCAATTCAGAGTGCGCCAATTGGACTCCTGTAGCTCCAAAAAATTTATTCCGAGTGCAAGGAGGTCAGGATCCAACAGCATCAGCAGTCCTTTTTCAGCCTAACTCAGATTTTTGCTCAGCTCCCTCAATTTCAGCCAGAAAATACCTGAAATCACAGAAAATTACACAAACTCCTAGAAAAGTCTAGAAATATGATTTTTGCCTAAAAACTAATAAAATTCTGTTAAGAACTAATTAAAACATACTAAAATCTACATGAAATTACCTCCAAAAAGCGTATAAAATATCCGCTCATCACAACACCAAACTTAAACCGTTGCTTGTCCCCAAGCAACTAGATAAATAAAAGAGGATAAAAAGAAGTCAAGAAGCAATAATATCTCAGAGTTTTAAGTGAAGCCCAGATTCTAATTAGATGAGCGGGACTAGTAGCTTTTTGCCTCTGAACAGTTTTGACATCTCACTTTATCCTTTGAAATTCAGAATGGTTGGCATCCATTGGAACTTAAAATTTAGATAGTGTGATTGATTCTCCTAGTTTAGCATGTTGATTCTTGAACACAGCTACTTTTATGAGTCTTGGCCGTGACCCTAAGCATTTTGTTTTCCAGTATTACCACCGGATACATAAATGCCACAGACACATGACTAGGTGAACCTTTTCAGATTGTGACTCAGCTTTGCTAAAGTCCCCAGTTAGAGGTGTCCAGAGCTCTTAAGCACACTCTTTTTGCTTTGAATCACGACTTTAACCACTCAGTCTCAAGCTTTTCACTTGGACCTGCATGCCACAAGCACATGGTTAGGGACAGCTTGATTTAGCCCCTTAGGCCTGGATTTATTTCCTTGGGCTCTCCTATCCATTGATGCTCAAAGCCTTGGATCCTTTTTACCCCTGCCTTTTAGTTTTAAGGGCTATTGGCTTTTTCTGCTTGCTTTTTCATTTTCTTTCTATTTTTTTCACACAAGCTTTTGCTTTTTCACTGCTTTTTCTTACTTCAAGAATCAATTTTTTTTTATTTTTCAGATCATCAATAACATTTCTCTTTTTCATCATTCTTTCAAGAGCCAACAATTTTAACATTCATAAACAACAAGATCAAAAATATGCACTGTTCAAGCATTTATTCAGAAGACAAAAAGTATTGCCACCACATATAAATAATTAGAATTTTTCTTATTAAGAACTCAAAAAAAATATTGCCTCTTTATTCTAAAAATCTACTATTTTATTCATGTTTGATGATGATGAGAAAAATAATTTATAACTTAATTGGAATTAAAATCAAAGTAGAGATACTAATTACTACTACTAATATATAACTTCTAAGGTAAATTCCTAATAAGAACAGTTATCACAGAGTTAAGGCAAAGATTAGAACTCAACGACCTTTATTTTGGGAAGTGAATGTTCCTCTAGTCTGTGGGGTGCTTCGTCCTTCAAGAGATAATTTCTGACGCTTCAGTTCCTTTAAGTCACATCCTTGCTCTTCCTGTTCCCTTAGGTGCCATGATCTTGATGAGTTTTAGCCCAGTGATCATGGCGAATCACACCAAACTTAGTAGGAGAGGCAAATTCGAAATTCAAAAGATATGATGAGAAAAAAGATTTGAAAAGAGTTCAAAAAGATAGATGAGTTTTGAAAAAGTTTTGAAAAGAAATTAAAGAAAAACTAAGAAATATGTTTAGGATTAAAAAAAATTTTTGAAATTGAAGTTGAAAGATGAGAGTTTGTAACATGTTTATGCAAGAAATCATGAATTGAAATGTGAAAATTGGAAAAAATTTGAATTGAAAACGAAATTACCTCCTCCCCACAATCCTGGCATTAAACGCCCAAACGCTGCATGTTTTGGGCGTTTAACGCCCAATTGCTGCTTCTCCTGGGCGTTCAACGCCCAGCTGTTGCTTCTTTCTGGCGTTGAACGCCAGGAAGACCTTTGTCACTGGGCGTTTTTCTGAATGCCCAGGACGCTGTCAATCTGGCGTTAAACGCCCAGAAGGTACTTCTTTCAGGCGTTCAACGCCCAGAAGATGCTCCTTTCTGGTGTTTAACGCCCAGATGGCTACCCTTACTAGCGTTGAACGCCCAGTGGGTGCTTCTTTTGGGCGTTCAACGCCCAAAATGTTTCTTACTGGCTTTTTCACGCCAGTGAGCTTCCAAATTCCCTTGTAACTTTGTGAATTCAAGCAATTGCTATTTTACCTTGAAGATACTTTGACATATACCTGTAAAAATTAATTAATTAACAAATAAACTTTGTAAATGGCTGGGTTGCCTCCCAGCAAGCGCTTCTTTATTGTCATTAGCCGGACTATTACTGAGCTTTAATCAAGCCTCAGTTTTGAGCATTCTTGCTCAAAATTGCCTTCAAGATAATGTTTGACTCTCTGTCCATTAACAATGAACTTTTTATTAGAATCATTATCCTGAAGCTCTACGTATCCATATGGTGATACGCTTGTGATCAAGTTGAAGAGATATGGTTCATCCCAAAGATAGTACTTTGCATCTGTGATCAACTTCTTTGATTGCTGCCTACTATACTCTTTGGGTATGAACCTTACTGCCTTGTAGTTTGCAATGTCTGCAAACCATGGCACTTCCTGGATGGCAAAGAGTTGCTCATCTGGAAAGGTTTCAGAGATCTCAGTAAGAGGGAGGGACGCCCCTTCTACTGGTTTTATTCGGGACAGGTGATCTGCTACCTGATTCTCTGTCCCTTTTCTGTCTCTTATTTCTATATCAAACTCTTGCAGAAGCAACACCCATCTTATGAGTCTGGGTTTTGAATCCTGCTTTGTGAGTAGATATTTAAGAGCAGCATGGTCAGTGTACACAATCACTTTTGATCATACTAAATAGGATCTAAACTTGTCAATAGCGTAAACCACTGCAAGCAGCTCTTTTTCTGTGGTTGTGTAATTCTTCTGTGCGTCATTTAAAACACGACTGGCATAGTAAATGACGTGCAGAAGCTTGTCATGTCTCTGTCCCAACACTGCACCAATGGCATGGTCACTGGCATCACACATTAATTCAAATGGTAATGTCCAGTCTGGTGCAGAGATGACTGGTGCTGTGACTAGCTTAGCTTTCAGAGTCTCAAACACCCGCAGACACTCCTTATCAAAGATAAATAGCATGTCAGCAGCTAGCAGATTACTTAGAGGTTTGGCGATTTTTGAAAAATCCTTTATAAACCTCCTATAGAATCCTGTATGCCCCAGAAAGCTTCTGATTGCCTTAACATTGGCTGGTGGTGGTAATTTTTCAATTACCTCTACCTTAGCTTGATCCACCTCTATTCCTCTATTCGAGATTTTGTGCCCAAGGACAATTCCTTCAGTCACCATAAAGTGACATTTCTCCCAGTTTAAAACTAGGTTGGTCTCTTGGCATCTCTTTAGAACAAGTGCAAGATGGTCAAGACAGGAGCTGAATGAGTCTCCAAATACTGAAAAGTCATCCATGAAGACTTCCAGAAATTTTTCCACCATATCAGAGAAAATTGAGAGCATGCACCTTTGAAAGGTTGCAGGTGCATTGCACAAGCTAAATGGCATCCTTCTGTATGCAAATACTCCAGATGGGCATGTGAATGCCGTTTTCTCTTGATCTTTTGGATCTACTGCAATTTGATTATAACCTGAATATCCATCCAGGAAGCAGTAGTATTCATGACCTGCTAGTCTTTCTAGCATCTGGTCTATGAATGGTAAAGGAAAATGATCCTTTCTGGTAACTGTATTGAGCCTTCTATAATAAATACACATACGCCACCCTGTAACTGTTCTTGTAGGAACCAGTTCATTTTTTTCATTATGAACCACTGTCATGCCTCCCTTCTTAGGGACGACTTGGACAGGGCTTACCCAGGGGCTATCAGAAATAGGATAAATAATCCCAGCCTCTAGTAATTTAGTGATCTCCTTCTGCACCACTTCCTTCATGGCTGGATTCAGCCGCCTTTGTGGTTGAACCACTGGCTTGGTGTCACCCTCCAGTAAGATCTTGTGCATGCATCTGGCTGGGCTAATGCCCTTGAGATCACTGATGGACCACCCAAGAGCTGTCTTGTGTGTCCTTAGCACTTGAATTAGTGCTTCCTCTTCCTATGGCTCTAAGGTAGAGCTTATGATTACAGGAAAGGTATCACCTTCTCCTAGAAATGCATATTTTAGGGATGGTGGTAATGGTTTGAGCTCGGGTTTGGGAGGTTTCTCCTCTTCCTGAGGGATTTTCAGAGGTTCTATTATTCTCTCTGATTCCTCCAAATCAGGCTGAACATCTTTAAAGATGTTCTCTAGCTCTGATTCGAGACTCTCAGCCATATTGACCTCTCTTACCAGAGAGTCAATGATATCAACACTCATGCAGTCATTTGGGGTGTCTGGATGTTGCATAGCTTTGACAACATTCAACTTGAACTCCTCCTCATTGACTCTCAGGGTCACTTTCCCTTTTTGGACGTCAATGAGGGTTCGGCCAGTTGTTAGGAAAGGTCTTCCTAGAATGAGAGTTGCACTCTTGTGATCCTCCATTTCCAGCATCACAAAGTCAGTAGGAAAGGCAAATGGCCCAACCTTGACAATCATATCTTCAATCACGCCTGATGGGTATTTAATGGAGCCATCAGCAAGTTGAAGACATATCCGAGTTGGTTTGACTTCTTCAGTCAAACCAAGCTTTGTGATAATAGATGCAGGTATTAGGTTGATACTTGCCCCAAGATCACATAGAGCTTGCTTGGTACAATTACCCTCTAATGTGCATGGTATCATAAAGCTTCCGGGATCCTTAAGCTTCTCAGGTAAGCTTTTCAGGATGACTGCACTGCATTCTTCAGTGAGGTAAACTTTTTCAGTTTCCCTCCAATCCTTCTTATGACTTAAGATCTCTTTCATGAACTTAGCATAAGATGGTATTTGCTCAAGTGCCTCTACAAACGGAATCTTTATTTCAAGAGTCCTGAGATAGTCTGCAAAGCGGGCAAATTGCTTATCCTGTTCTGCTTGACGGAGTTTTTGAGGATAAGGCATTTTGGCTTTGTATTCCTTAACCTTAGTTGCTGTAGGTTTATTACCTACAGAAGTGAGTTGGGAAGCCTTTTTAGAAGGGTTGTTATCAGCACTTGTATGTGTCTGATCCCCCACTGGCATTTGAATGCCAGGGGTGGAAGCTGGAGCGGTGTTAGACGCCAGCTCCTTGCCTGTTCCTGGCGTCTGAACGCCAGAACTGTGCTTCCTTTGGGCGTTCAACGCCGATTCATTGATTATTTCTGGCGTGCCAGAACTGAGCATGGTCTGGGCGTTCAGCGCCAGCTTTCCACCCATTTTCTGGCGTTTGAGCGCCAGAAGTATTCCTCTCTGGGCTCTGACTGTCCTCAGGTAGATTTTGGGTGGTTTGCTCATTTCTTGGCTTCCTGCTACCTTGAAGTGAAGTATTTAATATTTTCCCACTTCTTAATTGAACTGCTTGACATTCTTCTGTTATTTGTTTTGATAGCTATTGTTCTGTTTGCTTCAACTGTACTTCCATATTTTTATTAGCCATTCTTGTTTCTTGTATCTCCTTGAATTTGGCTAACTGTTTTGTTAGAAAATCTAATTTCTGATTGAATTCAGCAGCTTGATCTGCAGGTCTGAGTTCAGCAGTTACCGTTTTAGCCTCTTCCTTCTTAGGAAGTTCACTGCTTAGATACAAGCGCTGATTCCTGGAAACTGTATCAATGAGCTCTTGAGCTTCTTCAATTGTCTTTCTCATGTGAATAGATCCACCAGCTGAGTGGTCTAGAGAAGTCTGAGCCCTTTCTGTAAGCCCATAGTAGAAGATGTCTAACTGCACCCACTCTGAAAACATTTCAGAGGGGCATTTTCTTAGCATCTCTCTGTATCTCTCCCAGGCATCATAAAGGGATTCATTATCTCCTTGTTTGAAGCCTTGGATGCTTATCCTTAGCTGTGTCATCCGTTTTGGAGGAAAATAGTGATTAAGGAATTTTTCTGACAGCTGTTTCCATGTCTTTATGCTGTCCTTAGGTTGGTTATTTAACCACCTCTTAGCTTGATCTTTTACAGCGAATGGAAACAGTAGTAATCTGTAGACATCCTGATCTACTTCTTTATCATGTACTGTGTCAGCAATTTGTAAAAATTGTGCCAGAAACTCTGTAGGTTCTTCATGTGGAAGACCGGAATACTGGCAGCTTTGCTGCACCATGATAATGAGCTGAGGATTCAACTCAAAGCTACTAACTCCAATGGATGGTATACAGATACTATTCCCATATGAAGCAGTAGTGGGGTTAGCATATGACCCCAGAGTCCTCCTGGACTGTTCATTTCCACTTAGTTCCATGATGGAGCAAGGGAGATGGTATGGATGTTGATATTGTTTATTTTATTTAATTTATTATATAAAGAAAATTGATTTTTGAAATAATAAAATAAAAATAAAAGTAAAATAAATAAAGAAATAAAATTAACAATTAAAATAAATATTTGAAAAATTTTGAAATTGAAATCTGAAAAAAAAATTTCGAAAATATAGTTTAAAACCAGTTAGAAAAGATTTTTTTTTGAATTTTGAATTTTATGATGAAAGAGAAAAACACATAAAAGACACAAGAATTAAAATTTTTAGATCTAATGCTCCTTATTTTCGAAAATTTTGGAGGGAAAACACCAAGGAACACCAAACTTAAAAATTTTAAGATCAAAACACAAAGAAGACTCAAGAACACTTTGAAGACTCACAAGAACACCAAGAACAAAAGAAAGAACACTAAACTTAAAAATTTTTAGAAATCAAAATAATTTTCGAAAATTATATCAAAATTAGCAAGAAAACACCAAACTTAAAGTTTGGCACATGATTAAATCAAGAAAAGTTATTTTTGAAAAAGATTTTAAAAAGAAGATACCCAATTGCCAAGAACATAAGCCAACGCTCTAACCAACTGAGTTATAAATGTAACACTTGTTTTGAATAGGTATATTTGGATTATTCCTTTTGTAAGACTAATGCTTTGGAAAAGAACAAGAAAAACAAGAAAAGGCACAGAACAAGAAAAACTAAAAATCAAACAAGAAAAATAAACAAGAACAACTTAAAGATCAAAGAAAAGAAATTCGAAAATTTAAAAGAAAAATATAAAATATGCAATTAACACCAAACTTATAACAAGACACTAGACTCAAAGAAAAATTAAAAATTAATAAAGAAAAATAATATTTTTGAAAAGAAAATAAAAGACCCTGACCCAATTGCCAAAATCTTCCTAATCTAAGAAATAAAATAAACCTTTAGTTGTTCAAACTTGAACAATCCCGACAACGGCACCAAACACTTGGTGCACGAAATTCTAATCCCAATCTCAAAATCTTAAGGTGATTTCGTACCACTAACCAGCAAGTGCACTGGGTCGTCCAAGTAATACCTTACGTGAGTAAGGGTCGATCCCACGGAGATTATTGGTTTGAAGCAAGCTATGTTTATATTATTATTCTTAGTCAGGATTCCAATTAAAATTATCAGTTGGAATTATTAGAAAAATAAAAGAGCGTGAAATAAATAACTGTTACTTTAATAATGGAGAATATGTTGGAGTTTTGGAGATGCTTTGTCTTCTGAATTCCTGTAATGTAATATTCAACTCAATTCCAAAGTGCAAAGTTCCTTCCATGGCAAGCTGTATGTAGAGTGTCACCATTGTCATTGGCTACCTCCCATCCTCTTAGTGAAAACGGTCCAGATGCTCTGTCACAGCACGGCTAATCAGCTGTTGGTTCTCGATCATGTTGGAATAGGATCCATTGATCCTTTTGCGTTTGTCATCATGCCCAGCAGTCGCGAGTTTGAAGCTCGTCACAGCCATTCAATACTTGAATCCTACTCGGAATACCACAGACAAGGTTTAGACTTTCCGGATCCTCAAGAGTGGGCGCCATCAATTCTAGCTTATACCATGAAGATTCTGATTAAGGAATCTAAGAGAAGCTCATTCAATCTGATGTAGAACGGAGGTGGTTGTCAGGCACACGTTCATGGATTGAGGAAGGTGATGAGTGTCACGGATCATCACCTTCTTCATAATTAAGCGCGAATAAACATCTTAGATAGGAACACACATGTTTGAAAGGAGTAATAGAAACAATTGCATTAATTCATCGAGACGCTGCAGAGCTCCTCACCCCCAACAATGGAGTTTAGAGACTCATGCTATCAAAGTGTATAAAATTCAGATCTAAAAATGTCATGAGGTGCAAAATAATTCTCTAAAAGTTGTTTAAATAGTAAACTAGTAACCTAGGTTTACAGAATATGAGTAAACTAAGATAATTGGTACAGAAATCCACTTTTGGGGCCCACTTGGTGTGTGCTAGGGCTGAGACTTAAGCCTCTCACGTGCTTGGGCTATTTCTGGAGTTGAACGCCAGGTTGTAACGTGTTTTGGGCGTTAAACTCCAACTTGTAACCTGTTTCTGGCGCTGGACGCCAGACAGCAGCATGGAACTGGCGTTGAACGCCAGTTTACGTCGTCTATCTTCGCGCAAAGTATAGACTATTATATATTGCTGGAAAGCGCTGGATGTCTACTTTCCATCCCAATTGAGAGCGGGCCAATTGAACTCCTGTAGCTCCAACAAATTCATTCCGAGTGCAAGGAGGTCAGGATCCAACAGCATCAGCAGTCCTTTTTCAGCCTAACTCAGATTTTTGCTCAGCTCCCTCAATTTCAGCCAAAAAATACCTGAAATCACAGAAAATTACACAAACTCATAGTAAAGTCCAGAAATATGATTTTTACCTAAAAACTAATAAAATTCTATTAAAAACTAATTAAAACATACTAAAATCTACATGAAATTACCCCCAAAAAGCGTATAAAATATCCGCTCATCACATACCAAGAGAGTGATTGAGGCCTTGTTTGATTTTAACTCACTATCCCAAATAAAGCCTACCTTTTATGCCATCCTTGTTAGCCCCTTTGAACCTTTTAATCCCCTTTTATTCTATTTAGCCACACTACTAGCCTTAAGCAGAAAAACAAAATAAAATCCCAAGTTGAATCCTTGGTTAGCTTAAGATAGAAATTGTGTAATTAATTAAGTGTGGGGAAACTTTATGGGAACATGGATGACAAAAACAAGGGTAGAAAAGTTGAAAAGAAATTAAGAATTTTTGAGAAACACGCTCATGTGGAATTAAAATAATTAATTACCATGTGCATCAAAAAAAAATTTGCAAAATCAAAGCAAATGCACGTGGTATAAGAACAAAATATGGGCATGTAACAACAAGTGAGAAAATATGGGAAACTGAGTAAAGAAGCTTTATTTTAGAAATTATGTATGTTAGGTGAGATCTTAGACTAATTAAGGATTCGGTTATTAGCTCACTTAGCCTTATACATATACCCTTACCTTTACCTTGGCCCCATTACAACCTTAATTAAAAGACCTCATGATTTTTGGTATGTCTACATTTTATAATTGTTGATGGGCTAGATGAAAAACAAAGTTATAGAAAGTAAGGATAAAAAGAAGAATAGAGTGATTAACCCAATAAACACTGAGTGATTAGAGAGTAAAACACAAAATCCAGTGAGGGTTCACTAACTCATTAACATATATCTCTGTTTAAATTACTAATTGTCTTGCAAGTTTATTAAATGTTTTTTCTCTCCCATCTCAATTGTAAAAGTGCTTTATCATTATCTAAGGTTGGCTATATATATATGAATCCTTGAAAATGTGAATTGATTTAACTACATGTAAGCTTTATATATGGGTGAATAAAATTAGAATTGCATCATGCATTTAGTTAGTTGCATTTAGATTAGAATTGCATTGCATGGTATTCAACCACTTCAAAACTTTACTTTTTACCTTGGACATAGCATGAGGACATGCTATTACTTAAGTGTGGGGAGGTTGATAAACCCATATTTTATGATATATTTTATGCTTAATCTGAGTGATTTATTCAATCCTTCATCCACTTATTCATATTAATTGTATGGTTTTACTTCTCCTTCCTTATTGATGTATGTGAAAAACATGTTTCCTATGCTTTAAAATTAATTATTTTAATTACCTTTATTTCAATTTGATGCCGTGATTAGTGTGTTGAGTAGTTTCAGATCTTCTAAGGCAGAATGACTTAAAGGATGGAAAAGGAAACGTACAAAATGGAAGGAAAGTGCAAAACGGAGTTTTGAAGAAACTGGCATCCACGTGATCGCATGGATGACGCGATCGCGTGCCAGAAGCGAAGAGGCAACGACGCGGCCGCATGACTGACACGACCGCGCGACTTGAGCAAATTGCATACGACATGGACGCGAGAACGACGCGACCGCGTGACAAGGAGTACTCCGAATGACGCGACCGCGTGACCCACGCGGACGCGTGACAGAGGCCACGCACCAGAAATTACAGAAAACGCTCATAGCGGATTCTGAAGCCTTTTTGGCCCAAATCCAAGTCCAGAAGTCATAGACCAGAGGTTATGAAGTGGAGGAAGGCATCCATTTAGAGACGGTGAATTTTCTGTTACTTTCCATGATTTAGATTTAGTTTGGAGAGAGGTTCTCTCTCTCTCTTAGGATTAGGATTTAGGACTTCTCTTAGTTTTAGGAGTGACTCTCAATCCCAGGTTCTTTATTTTTATTTATCCCAATTTAATTTATGAACTGTTCCATGTTACAGATTACTCTTTTAAATTAATGTTATTTAAGATATTTCAGTTTAATATTACTTCCTTTTATTTATGTTATTGTTGTTTTCAATCTGAAGACATTCTTATTCCAGTAGATATAATTTTCTTTCCTTTTGGCTTTGGTTAAATAATTGGTGACTCTAGAGTTATCAAACTCATTATTGATTGAAAATTGGATTTCTTCATTTCATTAATTCATATTCTAATAAGTCTAACCTTTCCCAAGGAAAGATTACGACTTGAGGATTCGAATTAATTCATCCACTTAACTTACCTTCATAGTTAGAGGTTAACAAAGTGGGAGAAAAATCCAATTCTCATCATAATTGATAAAGATAACTAGGATAGGACTTCCAGTTCTTATACCTTGCCAAGAGATTTTATTAGTATTATTTTATTTTACTTGTCATATAACATATTCCCACCTTACTTCCAAAACCCCAATTTTACCTTTTTTATATCCAATAATAAGAACATACCTCCCTGCAATTCCTTGAGAAGACGACCCGAGGTTTAAATACTCGGTTATCAATTTTAAAGGGGTTTGTTACTTGTGACAACCAAAACGTTTGTACGAAGGGATTTCTGTCGGTTTAGAGACTATATCTACAACGCGAATATTTTTAATAATTCTTTACTGGCAAAAATCCCAACGTCACCTCCTCAATAGGGATGTCTCCTTCTATGATAACTCCAGCTGAGTAACATAGATGGCAAATAAGACGAGGAAAAGCTAGCCTTGCCATGGTGGAGGACTTTTCGGCTATTTTGTAGAATTCAAGAGAGATGACTTCATGAACTTCTACTTCCTCTCCAATCATGATGCTATGGATCATGATGGCCCGATCCACAGTAACTTCAGATCGGTTGCTAGTGGGGATGATGGAGCGTTGGATGAACTCCAACCATTCTCTAGCCACAGGCTTGAGGTCCATACTTCTTAATTGAACCGGCTTACTTTTGGAGTCTCTTTTCCATTGAGCTCCTTCAACACATATGTCCATAAGGACTTGGTCCAACCTTTGATCAAAGTTGACCCTTCTAGTGTAGGGGCATGCATCTCCTTGCATCATAGGCAAGTTAAACGCCAACCTTACATTTTTCGGACTGAAATCTAAGTATTTTCCCCGAACCATTGTAAGATAATTCTTTGGATTCGGGTTCACACTTTGATCATGGTTCCTAGTGATCCATGCACTGGCATAGAACTCTTGAACCATTAAGATTCCGACTTGTTAAATGGGGTTGGTCAGAACTTCCCAACTTCTTCTTTGGATCTCATGTCGGATCTCCGGATACTCATTTTTCTTGAGTTTGAAAGGGACCTCAGGGATCACCTTCTTCTTGGCCACAACATCATAGAAGTGGTCTTGATGGGCTTTAGAGATGAATCTCTCTATCTTCTATGACTCGGAGGTGGAAGCTTTTGTCTTCCCTTTCCCTTTTCTAGAGGTTTCTCCGGTCTTAGGTGCCATAGGTGGTTATCAAAAAACAAAAAGCTATGCTTTTACCACACCAAACTTAGAATGTTGCTCGCCCTCGAGCAAGAGAAGAAAGAAAAGAAGAAGAAGAAGAGAAAATATGGAGGAGAGTGGGGGGGGAGGTGTATTCGGCCAAGGTATAGAAGAGGGGGTTGTGTTGTGTGAAAATGAATAAGGATGGAGGGGTTTATATAGTGAGGGGAGAGGGAGTAGGTTCGGCTATTTAGGGTGGGTTTGGGTGGGAAAAAAATTTTGAATTTTGAAGGTAGGTGGGGTTTATGGGAAAGAGTGGATGGATGTGAGTGGTGAAGGGGGGTAATTGGGAAGAGAGATTGAGGTGATTGGTGAAGGGTTTTTGGAGAAGAGTGTTTATAGGGAAGAGAGTTTATGAGGAAGAAAGGATGAATGTGAAGAAGAGGAGAGAAGGTGAGTTGAGTTAGGTGGGGATCCTGTGGGATCCACAGACCTTGGGATGATCCTGTGGTGTCCACAGATCCTGAGGTGTCAAGGATTTACATCCCTGCACCAATTAGGCATGTAAAACGCCTTTGCATACAATTCTGGCATTTAAACGCCGAAGTGATGCTTATTTTGGGCGTTCAACGCCCAATTACAACATGTTTCTGGCGTTGAACGCCAGTTCCATGCTTGTTTCTGGCGTTCAGCGCCAGCTCTCCTCAGGGTATATTTCTTGCATTCAAATGCCAGGATGCTGCTTGTTTCTGGCATTCAACGCCAGATCCATGCTCTGTTCTGGCGTTGAACGCCAGCCAGATGCTCCTTACAGGCGTTTAAACGCCAGTAAGTCCTTCCTCCAGGGTGTGCTTTTTCTTCTGCTGGTTTTGATTCTATTTTTAATTTTAGTATTTATTTTGTGACTCCACATGATCATGAACCTAATAAAACATAAAAGAACAGTAAAAATAAAAATAAAATTAGATAAATAAAAATTGGGTTCCTTCCAAATAAGCACTTCTTTAATGTCACTAGCTTAACAGTGGGCTCTCATGGAGCCTCACAGGTGATCAGGTCAATGTTGTAAACTCCCAATCCCAAACTTAGAGTTTGGATGTGGGGATTCAACACCAAACTTAGACTTTGGCTGTGGCCTCTCAAAACTAAACTTAGAGTTTGATTGTGGGGGCTTTGTTTGACTCTGTATTGAGAGAAGCTTTTCATGCTTCCTCTCCATTGTTACAGAAGAACACCCTTGGGTTTTAAACACAAGATAGTCCCCATTCAATTGAAGGACTAATTCTCCTCTGTTAACATCTATCACAGCTCCTGCTGTGGCTAGGAAAGGTCTTCCAAGGATGATGCATTCATCCTCCTCTTTCCTAGTGTCTAAGATTATGAAATCAGCAGGGATGTAAAGGCCCTCAACCTTTACTAACACGTCCTCTACCAATCCATACGCCTGTCTTACTGACTTATCTGCCATTTGTAATAAAAATATGGCAGGCTATGCCTCAATGATCCCCAGCTTCGCCATTACAGAGAGTGGCATAAGATTAATGCTTGACCCCAGGTCACACAGAGCCTTTTCAAAGGTCATGGTGCCTACGGTACAGGATATTAAGAATTTGCCAGGATCTTGTCTCTTTTGAGGTAAGGTTTGCTGAACCCATGTATCCAGTTCACTGATGAGCAAGGGAGGTTCACCTTCCCAAGTCTCATTACCAAATAATTTAGCATTCAGCTTTATGATGGCTCCTAGATATTGAGTAACTTGCTCTCCAGTTACATTTTCATCCTCTTCAAAGGAAGAATAGTCTTCAAAGCTCATGAATGGTAGAAGGAGGTTTAATGGAATCTCTATGGTCTCTATATGAGCCTTAGATTCCTTTAGGTCCTCAATAGGAGACTCCTTCTTGCCTGAGAGATGTCCCATGAGGTCTTTCTCATTGGGATTCACATCCTCTCCTTCCTTCCTAGGTTCGGCCATGTTGATTATGTCTATTGCCTTGCACTCTCTTTTTGGATTCTCTTCAGTATTGCTTGGGAGAGTATTAGGAGGAGTTTCAGTTACTTTCTTACTCAGCTAGCCCACTTGTGCCTCCGAATTTCTGATGGAGGACCTTGTCTCACTCATGAAACTTAAAGTGGCCTTAGACAGATCAGAGACAAAGTTTTCTAAATTAGAGGTGATCTGCTCAAAATTCTCTGTCTGTTGCTGAGAAGATGATGGATAAGGCTTGATATCGCTGAGCCTATTTCTTCCACCATTATTAAAGCCTTGTTGAGGCTTTTATTGATCCTTCCATAAGAAATTTGGATGATTTTTCCAAGATGAATTATAGGTGTTTCCATAAGGTTCACCCATGTAATTTACCTCTGCTATTGCAGGGTTCTCAGGATCATAAGCTTATTCTTCAGAAGATGCCTCTTTAGTACTGTTGGATGCATTTTGCCATTCAAACTTTGAGAAATCATGTTGACTTGCTGAGTCAACATTTTGTTCTGAGCCAAAATGGCATTCAGAGCATTAATTTCAAGAACTCCCTTCCTCTGAGGTGTCCCATTATTCACGAAATTCCTCTCAGAAGTGTACATGAACTGGTTATTTGTAACCATGTCAATAAGTTCTTGAGCCTCTACAGGCATTTTCTTTAGGTGAATGGATCCACCTGTAGAATGGTCCAATGACATATTAGAGAACTCAGATAGACCATAGTAGAATATATCTATAATTGTCCATTCTGAAAATATGTCAGAAGGACATCTTTTGGTCATCTGCTTGTATCTTTCCCAAGCTTCGTAGAGGGATTCACCATCTTTTTGCTTGAAGGTCTGAATATCCACTCTAAGCTTACTCAGCTTTTGAGGGGGAAAGAACTTAGCCAAGAAGGCCGTGACCAGCTTATCCCAAGAGTCCATGCTATCTTTAGGTTTAGAGTCCAACCATGTTCTAGCTCTGTCTCTTATAGCAAAAGGGAAAAGTATGAGCCTGTAGACTTCAGGATCTACTCCATTAGTCTTAACAGTCTCACAGATCTGCAAGAACTCAGTTAAAAACTGGTAGGGATCTTCTGATGAAAGTCCATGAAACTTGCAGTTCTGTTGCATTAAAGAAACTAATTGAGGTTTTAGCTCAAAATTGTTTGCTCCAATGGCAGGAATTGAGATGCTTTTTCCATCAAACTTGGACGTAGGTGTAGTATAATCACCAAGCATCCTCCTTGCATTATTGTTGTTGGGTTCGGCAGCCATCTCCTTTTCTTGTTTGAAAATTTCAGCAAGGTTGTCTCTGGATTGTTGTAATTTAGCTTCTCTTAGTTTCCTCTTCAGAGTCTGGTGCACGAAATTGCAATCACACTTTTGCAACCCCGCACAACTAACCAGCAAGTGCACTGGGTCATCTAAGTAATACCTTACATGAGTAAGGGTCGATCCCACGAAGATTGTCGGCTTGAAGCAAGCTATGGTTATCTTGTAAATCTTAGTCGGGATATCAATAATTATCAGGGTTGATTGTGAAAAGTAAAAGAACATGAAATAAGTACTTGTTTTGCAGTAATGGAGAACAGGTTGAGGTTTTGGAGATGCTCCATCTTCTGAATCTCTGCTTTCCTACTGTCTTCTTCTTCAAACACGCAAGGCTCCTTCCATGGCAAGCTGTATGCAAGGGTTTTACCGTTGTCAGTGGCTACCTCCCATCCTCTCAGTGGAAATGTTCAACGCACCCTGTCACGGCACGGCTATCCATCTGTCGGTTCTCAATCAAGCCGGAATAGAATCCAGTGATTCTTTTGCGTCTGTCACTAACGCTCCGCCCTCAGGAGTTTGAAGCTCGTCACAGTCATTCAATCATTGAATCCTACTCAGAATACCACAGACAAGGTTTAAACCTTCCGGATTCTCTTGAATGCCGCCATCAGTTCTAGCTTATACCACGAAGATTCTGGTTAAGGAATCCAAGAGATATCTACTCAATCTAAGATAGAACGGAGGTGGTTGTCAGGCACACGTTCATAGTTGAGAATATGATGAGTGTCACGGATCATCACATTCATCCGGGTTAAGAACAAGTGATATCTTAGAATGGAAGCAAGCATGATTGAATGAAAAACAGTAGTAATTGCATTAATCCATCAAGACACAGCAGAGCTCCTCACCCCCAACCATGGGGTTTTGAGACTCATGCCGTGAGAAGTACACCAAGAAACGTGTAAAGTGTCATGAGGTACAGATACAATGTCAAAAGATCCTATTAATAGTAAGCTAGTAACCTAGGGTATACAGAAATGAGTAAATGACGTAAAAATCCACTTCTGGGTCCACTTAGTGTGTGCTTGGGCTGAGCATTGAAGCTTTCATGTGTAGAGACTTTTTCTGGAGTTAAACGCCAGCTTTCATGCCAGTTTGGGCGTTTAACTCCAATTTTTATGCCAGTTCCAGCGTTAAACGTTAGGAATTCTGAGGCTGATTTGCAACGCCGGTTTGGGCCATCAAATCTCGGGAAACGTATGGACTATTATACATTGCTGGAAAGCCCAGGATGTCTACTTTCCAATGCCGTTGAGAGCGCGCCAATTGGGCTTATGTAGCTCCAGAAAATCCACTTCGAGTGCAGGGAGGTCAGAATCCAACAGCATCTGCAATCCTTTTCAGTCTCTGAATCAGATTTTTACTCAGGACCCTCAATTTCAGCCAGAAAATACCTGAAATCACAGAAAAACACACAAACTCATAGTAAAGTCCAGAAAAGTGAATTTTAACTAAAAACTAATAAAAATATACTAAAAACTAGTTAAAATATACTAAAAACATACTAAAAACAATGCCAAAAAGCGTACAAATTATCCGCTCATCACAACACCATACTTAAATTGTTGCTTGTCCTCAAGCAACTGAAAATCAAATAAGATAAAAAGAAGAGAATATACTATAGACTCCATAATATCAAGGAAACTCAGCTCCAATTAGATGAGCGGAACTAGTAGCTTTTTTACTTCCGAACAGTTTTGGCATCTCACTTTATCCTTTGAAGTTCAGAATGATTGGCATCTATAGGAACTCAGAACTCAGATAGTGTTATTGATTCTCCTAGTTAAGTATAATGATTCTTGAACATAGCTAGTGTATGAGTCTTGGCTGTGGCCCAAAGCACTCTGTCTTCTAGTATTACCACCGGATACATACATGCCACAGACACATACTTGGGTGAACCTTTTCAGATTATGACCCAGCTTTGCTAGAGTCCCCAATTAGAGGTGTCCAGGGTTCTTAAGCACACTCTTTTTGCCTTGGATCACAACTTTATTTCTTTTTTTTCTTCTCTCTTTTTTTTCGTTTTTTTTGAATCACTGCTTTTTCTTGCTTCAAGAATCAATCTAATGATTTTTCAGATCCTCAATAACAGTTCTCTTTTTCCCTCATTCTTTCAAGAGCCAACAATTTTAACATTCTCACAACAACAAATTCAAAAGACATATGCACTGTTCAAGCATTCATTCGGAAAACAAAAAAATATTGTCACCTCATCAAACTAATTCAACTAGTTTCCAAGATAAATTCGAAATCCTGTACTTCTTGTTCTTTTGTGATTAAAGCATTTTTTATTTAAGAGAGGTGATGGATTCATAAGACATTCATAGCTTTAAGACATGAATTTTAAATTTTATTAATTATGAATTAAGAACAAGACTCAAAAATAGATATAAGATGAGACAAAAAAATAGAAAACAAAAATTTAAATAGGCTCCTAATGATAGAGGTTTTCACAGAGTTAGGACTCAACAACCTTGATTTTGAGAAGTGGATGCTCCCTCAAATTGAGGGGAGAATTTTTTTGCGTTTCAGTTCTTGAAGTTCACGCCCCTGCTTCTCTTGTTCCTTCAGCAATTTGCAGAGCATGCAGTTCTGATTCTGCTGTTCTTCCTTAAGTTGCTCCATAGTTTCTTGCAATTTGGTGATAGATGCTTCTAGGCTGGCCCAGTAGCCAATTTCAGGAAATTCAGGGAGGAACTCCTGCGCCCTCCTTTTGATAGAGTTGTCTTGCATTTGTCCTTCCATTGACTTCTTGGTGATTAGATGTTCAATGGGTATGAATTCATCTACTCCCATCTTTACCCCAGCCTCTTTACAGAGCAAGGAGATCAAGCTTGGGTAAGCCAGTTTGGCCTCAGTGGAATTCTTATTTGCAATTGTGTAGATCTCACAAGCAATCAGATGATGAACCTCCACTTCTTTTCCAAGCATGATGCAATGAATCATCACTGCTCTCTTGATAGTGACCTCAGAACGGTTGCTAGTGGCCAAGATGGAACGCCCAATAAAGTCTAGCCAACCTCTTGCAATTGGTTTGAGGTCTCCCCTCTTGAGTTGGTTTGGGATACCCTTTGAATTGGTTATCCACTTAGTTCCAAGAAGGCATATGTCCTCTAGAACTTGATCCAACCCTTTATCTGCTCTCACCATTCTCCTATTAAAGGATTCAGGATCATCTTGCAGTTGAGGCAATTTGAAGATTTCTCTTATTTTGTCCAGATGGAAGTATATAACTTTTCCTCTGACCATGGTTCTGTAAGTATGGTAAGCAGTTCCAGTCATTCTCTGTTTATCTGTCAGCCACAGATTTGAGTAGAATTCCTGAACCATATTTCTTCCAACCTTTATCTCAGGATTGGAAAGAACTTCCCATCCTCTGTTTTGAATTTGCTCTTGGATCCCCGGATATTCATCTTCTTTTAGATCAAATTTAACTTCCAGGATCACTGACCTCAGACCCATTATTTTGTGATAATGGTCTTCGTGTTCTTTGGTTGAGAACTTCTCTTGATTCCAAAGATTCTTTGGATTATTCTCTTTCTTTCCTCTTAAATTGGTTTGTTTTCCCTTAGGAGCCATGATCTTGATGAAACTTGGCTTAGTGATCACGGAAAAGCACACCAAACTTAGAGGTTTGCTTGTCCTCAAGCAAAAGAAAGGAAGGAAGAGAGAGAGGAGAAGAGCAAATTCGAATGGTGTGGGGGAATGAGGAGGCCGAACGTGTTTTTATAAGGGGGGAGAAGAGATTTCGAAAAATTGGAAGGAGATTTGAGAAGATGTGGAGAGATTTTGAGAGAAGGGTGAGTTTTTGAACAAGATTTGGGATTGATTTGAGAGAGATTTGAAGAATGATTTTGATTTTTGAAGATTTGAAGGTGAATGATGAAAGGTTGAAATGTGTTTATGTAGAAAAGTATGGGTCAAAAAAAAGAAAGTTTGAAAAAATTTGATCGGAAAGCAAATTCTTGGTCCCCCACCTTTCTGGCATTAAACGCCCAGAATGGCATCCATTCTGGCGTTTAACGCCCATTTGCTAGCCAATGTGGGCGTTTAACGCCCAGCCAGGTACCCTGGCTGGCGTTAAACGCCAGAATTCCCTTTGTCACTGGGCGTTTTGCTAAACGCCCAGGATGCTGCACACCTGGCGTTAAACGCCCAGAATGGTGCCCATTCTGGCGTTTAACGCCCAAAATGCCCCTTACTGGCTTTTTTTGCCAGTAAGCTCTTTTTCTCTGCTTTTTGCACTGAATCCTTCTGTAACTCTGTGAATTCCTTCAATTTTGATAATTGCCTCTGTAGAAATAAAACATATAACCTGCTAATGACTGGGTTGCCTCCCAGCAAGCGCTTCTTTACTGTCTTTAGCTGGACCTTCACTGAGAATCACTCAAGTCTCAGTTTTGAGCATTCTTGCTCAAAATTATTTTCAAGATAATGCTTGATCCTCTGTCCATTAACAATGAACTTTTTGTCAGACTCAGCATCCTGGAGCTCAACATATCCATATGGTGATACTCCTGTAATCACATACGGACCCCTCCAACGAGATTTAAGCTTTCCTGGGAACAATCTGAGCCTAGAGTTGAATAGCAGAACTTTTTGTCCTGGCTCAAAAACTCTGGATGACAACTTTTTGTCATGCCACTTCTTTGCCTTTTCCTTATAAATTTTTGCATTTTCAAAGGCATTGAGTCTGAACTCCTCTAGCTCATTTAGTTGGAGCAATCTTTTTTCACCAGCTAACTGAGCATCCATGTTTAGGAACCTGGTTGCCCAGTAGGCTTTATGTTCCAGTTCCACAGGCAGATGACAGGCCTTCCCATACACCAGTTGGTATGGGGAGGTTCCTATAGGAGTCTTGAATGCTGTTCTGTATGCCCACAGAGCATCATCCAAACTCTTTGCCTAATCCTTTCTTCGGGCTATCACAGTCCGTTCTAGGATTCTTTTTAGCTCTCTGTTAGAGACTTCAGCTTGTCCATTTGTCTGTGGATGATATGGAGTTGCCACTTTGTGGCTAATTCCATATCTGACCATAGCAGAGTATAGCTGTCTATTGCAGAAATGAGTGCCCCCATCACTGATTAGTACTCTGGGAACACCAAACCTGCTGAAGATGTGTTTCTGGAGGAATTTCAGCACGGTCTTGGTAATGAGTTGAGGATTTAGCTCAAAGCTGCTTGCTTTGATGGGAGGTGTACAAATGCTACTCCCGTATGTAGCTGCAATGGGGTTAGCATATGACCCCAAAGTCCTTCTGGACTGCTCAATTCCACTTAGGTCCATGATGGAGAAAGGGAATATGATATGAATTCACAAGCAAAGTATTTTTTTTTTGAATTAACCGAAAAACAGAATAAAAAAAACAAAAGGAGAATAAAAATAAAAAAATTCGAAAATTAAAAGAAAATAAGATCAAAACAAATTGAAAACTGGATCAATTAGTTAATTAAAAAGATTTTGAGATTAGCAATTAAAAAGATATGATTGAAAATTATTTTGAAAAAAAAGATTTGATCTTTGAAATAAGGAAAGAGAAAAACACAAATTGACACCAAACTTAAAATTTTTAGAAAATCAAACACTAATTTTCAAAAATTTTAAAGGAAAAACACAAGGAGGACACCAAACTTAGAATTTTTAAGGATCAAAAAGGGACTAAAGACATGCAAATTCGAAAATTAAAAGAAAAACAAAAGCATGCAATTGACACCAAACTTAAAATGTGAAACTAGACTCAACTAAAAGACTCTAAACCAACAAAAATAAAGCAGTCCTAATCTAAGCAACAAGATAAGCCGTCAGTTGTCCAAACTCGAACAATCCCCGGCAACGGCGCCAAAAACTTGGTGCACGAAATTGCAATCACACTTTTGCAACCCCGCACAACTAACCAGCAAGTGCACTGGGTCGTCCAAGTAATACCTTACATGAGTAAGGGTCGATCCCACGAAGATTGTCGGCTTGAAGCAAGCTATGGTTATCTTGTAAATCTTAGTCGGGATATCAATAATTATCAGGGTTGATTGTGAAAAGTAAAAGAACATGAAATAAGTACTTGTTTTGCAGTAATGGAGAACAGGTTGAGGTTTTGGAGATGCTCCATCTTCTGAATCTCTGCTTTCCTACTGTCTTCTTCTTCAAACACGCAAGGCTCCTTCCATGGCAAGCTGTATGCAAGGGTTTCACCGTTGTCAGTGGCTACCTCCCATCCTCTTAGTGGAAATGTTCAACGCACCCTGTCACGGCACGGCTATCCATCTGTCGGTTCTCAATCAGACCGGAATAGAATCCAGTGATTCTTTTGCGTCTGTCACTAACGCCCCGCCCTCAGGAGTTTGAAGCTCGTCACAGTCATTCAACCATTGAATCCTACTCAGAATACCACAGACAAGGTTTAGACCTTCTGGATTCTCTTGAATGCCGCCATCAGTTCTAGCTTATACCACGAAGATTCTGGTTAAGGAATCCAAGAGATATCTACTAAATCTAAGATAGAACGGAGGTGGTTGTCAGGCACACGTTCATAGTTGAGAATATGATGAGTGTCACGGATCATCACATTCATCCGGGTTAAGAACAAGTGATATCTTAGAATGGAAGCAAGCATGATTGAATGAAAAACAGTAGTAATTGCATTAATCCATCAAGACACAGCAGAGCTCCTCACCCCCAACCATGGGGTTTAGAGACTCATGCCGTGAGAAGTACACCAAGAAATGTGTAAAGTGTCATGAGGTACAGATACAATGTCAAAAGATCCTATTAATAGTAAGCTAGTAACCTAGGGTATACAGAAATGAGTAAATGACGTAAAAATCCACTTCTGGGTCCACTTAGTGTGTGCTTGGGCTGAGCATTGAAGCTTTCATGTGTAGAGACTTTTTCTGGAGTTAAACGCCAGCTTTCATGCCAGTTTGGGCGTTTAACTCCAATTTTTATGCCAGTTCCAGCGTTAAACGCTGGGAATTCTGAGGCTGATTTGCAACGCCGGTTTGGGCCATCAAATCTCGGGAAAAGTATGGACTATTATATATTGCTGGAAAGCCCAGGATGTCTACTTTCCAATGCCGTTGAGAGCGCGCCAATTGGGCTTCTTTAGCTCCAGAAAATCTACTTCGAGTGCAAGGAGGTCAGAATCCAACAGCATCTGCAGTCCTTTTCAGTCTCTGAATCAGATTTTTGCTCAGGACCCTCAATTTCAGCCAGAAAATACCTGAAATCACAGAAAAATACACAAACTCATAGTAAAGTCTAGAAAAGTGAATTTTAACTAAAAACTAATAAAAATATACTAAAAACTAGTTAAAATATACTAAAAATATACTAAAAATAATGCCAAAAAGCGTACAAATTATCCGCTCATCAGAGTCCTTTCAGGTTTCGGATCAGCTTCAACAAGAATGCCTTTTTCCTTGTTCCTGCTCATATGAGAAAGAAGAGAACAGAAAAGGAAGAGGAATCTTCTATGTCACAGTATAGAGATTCCTTTATGTTAGTAGAAGAAGAAAGGGAATAAGAGTGAAGAAGAATGAATAATCCAAACACAAGGGTGAGGATAGGGGCAGAGATTTGAAATGAAGAGAAGTGTTAGTAAATGAATAAATAAATAGAATAAGATGAGAGAGAGAAGTTTTCGAAAATAATTTTTGAAAAGGAGTTAATGATTTTCGAAAATTAAAGGTGAAATAAATTTAAAATTAAAATTTAAAACAATTAATTAATTAAAAGAATTTTGAAAAGGAAGGAGAAATTTTCGAAAATTAGAGACGGAAAAGTAGTTAGGTGGTTTTGAAAAAGATAAGAGACAAACAAAAAGTCAATTAGTTAGTTGAAAAAGATTTGAAAATCAAATTTGAAAAGATAAGAAGATAAGAAGATATTTTGAAATCAAATTTTTGAAAAAGATAAAAATTTGAAAAAGATATGATAAAAAGATATGATTAAAAAGATATGGTTGGAAAAGATTTAATTTTTAAAATTAAAATTAATTACTTGACTAACAAGAAACTAATAGATAAGATTCTAGAATTTAAAGATTGAACCTTTCTTAACAAGAAAGTAACAAACTTCAAATTTTTTAATCAATCATATTAATTGTTAGTATAGCTTTCAAAAATAAAGATAAAATTAGAAAAAGATTTTGAAAAATTAAATTAAAATTTTCGAAGAATAGTAAGAAAAAATGAAAAAGAATTGATTTTTGAAAAAGTTTTGAAAAGATAAGATTTTAAAAATTGAAAATTTGACTTGACTTATAAGAAATAGCAAAGTTTTAAAAATTTTTGACTAAGTCAACTCAAATTTTCGAAATTTTGAGAAAAATAAGGAAAAGATATTTTTTGATTTTTGAATTTTTAATGATGAGAGAGAAGAACAACAAAAATGACTCACAACATGAAAATTATGAATCAAAACACATGATGCATGCAAGAACACTATGAATGTCAAGATGAACACCAAGAACACCTTGAAGATCAAGATGAACATCAAGACTTATTTTTGAAAAATTTTCAAGAAAGAAAACATGCAAGACACCAAACTTAGAAAATTTTTAATGTTTAGACACTATGAATGCAAAAATGCACATGAAAAATAACAAAAGACACAAAACAAGAAAACATCAAGATCAAACAAGAAGACTTACCAAGAACAACTTGAAGATCATGAAGAACACTATGAATGCATGAATTTCAAAAAATGCAAGAACAAGATGAATATGCAATTGACACCAAACTTAAAACATGGCACAAGACTCAAACAAGAAACACAAAATATTTTTGGTTTTTATGATTTTATGATTTTTTGTATTTTCTTTATATTTTTTTCGAAAAACATATAGGAAAAAGAAAATAAGAATTCCAAGAATCTTTCAATGTTAGCCTAAAGCTCCAATCCAAGGGTTGGACATGGCTTAATAGCCAGCCAGCTTTAGGATATAAATCAGACATACAACAACTGATATTTCAATTAACTTGCCTCTATGCTGATGATTGGAAGCCTCAGTCCAAAAGAATTAAACATGGCTTTAAAGCCAGCCAGGCTTCAACATGTTAGCATGAAACTCTAGAATTCATTCTTAAAAATTCTGAAGCCAAGGGATGATTTATTTTTAATTAAAATTTTTTTTTGAAAATAGGGATGAATTTTTTTTTGAAAAATTTTTGAAAACAAAACAAAAAGAAAATTACCTAATCTGAGCAACAAGATGAACCGTCAGTTGTCGAAACTCAAACAATCCCTAGCAACGGCGCCAAAAACTTGGTGTTGTTGCCGGATCAGATAAACTTGGTGCTGTTGTTGCACGTAATTGTGATTCGAACAATCCCCGGCAACGGTGCCAAAAACTTGGTGGGCGAAATTGTGATCTCTAATAATGGCTTCAACTTGGTATGCACGTTTATAACTTAGCACTTTCTTCACAGCCTCGCACAACTAACCAGCAAGTGCACTGGGTCGTCCAAGTAATAAACCTTACGTGAGTAAGGGTCGATCCCACGGAGATTGTTGGTATGAAGCAAGCTATGGTCATCTTGTAAATCTCAGTTAGGCGGATAATAAATTGTTATGGAGTTTTCGAATAATAATAATAATAATAATAAATAGAAAATAAAATAGAGATACTTATGTAATTCAATAGTGGGAATTTCAGATAGGCGTATGAAGATGCTATGCTCCTTTTGAATCTCTGCTTTCCTACTACCTTCTTCCAATCCTTTTTACTCCTTTCCATGGCAAGCTATATGTAGGGCATCACCGTTGTCAATGGCTACATCCTATCCTCTCAGTGAAAATGGTCCAAATGCTCTGTCACAGCATGGCTAATCATCTGTCGGTTCTCGATCATGTTGGAATAGAATCCATTGATTCTTTTGCGCTTGTCATCACGCCCAACAATCGCGAGTTTGAAGCTCGTCACTGTCATTCAATCCCTGAATCCTACTCGGAATACCACAGACAAGGTTTAGACTTTCCGGATTCTCATGAATGCCGCCAACAATCTTAGCTTATACCACGAAGATTCTGATTAAGGAATCCAAGAGATATGCGCCCGGTCTAAGGTAGAACGGAAGTGGTTGTCAGTCACGCGTTCATAGGTGAGAATGATGATGAGTGTCACAGATCATCACATTCATCATGTTGAAGTGCAACGAATATCTTAGAATAAGAATAACCGGAATTGAATAAAAAATAGTAGTAATTGCTTTAAAACTCGAGGTATAGCAGAGCTCCACACCCTTAATCTATAGTGTGTAGAAACTTCACCGTTGAGAATACATAAGTGATGGTGGTCCAGGCATGGCCGAATGGCCAGCCCCCATGAATGATCAATAGTCTCCTAAGATGAATAATGGAATAAAACTGAGACCAAAGATGTCTAATAAGTAAAATGTCCTATTTATACTAGACTAACTACTAGGGTTTACAGAAGTAAGTAATTGATGCAGAAATCCACCTCCCGGGCCCACTTGGTGTGTGCTTGGGCTGAGCTTGAGCTTTACACGTGCAGAGGCTTCTTTTGGAGTTGAACGCCAAGTTGTAACGTGTTTTTGGCGTTCAACTCTGGTTCGTGACGTGTTTCTGGCGTTTGACTCCAGAATGCAGCATGGAACTGGCGTTGAGTGCCAGTTTACGTCATCTAATCTCGAATAAAGTATGGACTATTATATATTGCTGGAAAGCTATGGATGTCTACCTTCCAACGCCGTTGAGAGCGCGCTATTTGGAGTTCTGTAGCTCCAGAAAATTCATTTTGAGTTCAGGGAGGTCAGATTCCAACAACATCAGCAGTCCTTTGTCAGCCTTTTATCAGAGTTTTGCTTAGGTCCCTCAATTTCAGCCAGAAATTACCTGAAATCATAGAAAAACACACAAACTCATAGTAAAGTCTAGAAATGTGAATTTAGCATAAAATCTAATGAAAACATCCCTAAAAGTAGCTAGATCCTACTAAAAACTACCTAAAAACAATGCCAAAAAGCGTATAAATTATCCGCTCATCAATCATTCATGGAAAATAGAAAATAACTCCATAAGATGAGAAGATATAAATGCAAGGAAGCATACATTGATGGAATGAGGTAATAATCACTAGAATTGAGTGAGTGAATTAGTGTGACATTAGGAAATATTAGGTATGTGAATTCTAAATTGCGCGGTTTAGAACACACACTAACATAAAAGTTATGTCACAAAAGAAGCATGCATTTCACTTATCCTAGTGTGCTTGAGATGCTCTAAGTAAACTTGTAAAGTAAAACAAGCATTAAGGAAGCATGAAAGAATTCAAGCTGAAACCTATGGATGCATATGATCATAAAATACAATACATTAAAGTAAATGCACAACATCATCCATCAAGAGGTTGCCTAATCACATAATAAGGCTCAAATCACATGGTGGCCAAATCATGTAATTCAAGAAGAGTTACAAGCTCGAAGGCAATTCTCATCACTTGGTATTCTTAAAAGGTGAACATGAAAAACTCAAAACCAAGTAGCAAAATATAACCTCAACAATAGAATCCAACAAAGATTATAAACATAATGATGTTAAGATAACATCCCTTTTTAATACTCAACAGCAATTAATGGTAAACAAGAATAACAATCCAACACTTACAATGAAAAAGAGAAAACTAAATGAAAATTAAACTAACTAACTAATCAACTAACTACTAACTAATTAGTTAACTAAAATAAATGGTTATTAATGGTGTTTGGGAGTGTTGAATGAGGGGTAGAAGAAGGGAAGAAGAAAGGAGAAGAAAAGAAATGTAGTGGAGGAAGGACATCCGCGCGCACGCACATATGGCGCACGCGCGTGAATGGTAGTGTACTGGGTGCGACGCAGACGCGTATAGGGTGCGTCCGCATCGATGGATTACTCCGAGAGTAGCGCGTAAGCAGCATATGCGAGTACGCGCGAGTGGTTTTGTGCCAGAGGCACAACGTTAGCGCAGCGTGGGCATAACTCTGGAAAATGTACCAGGAGGGCAGGTGGCACTATCGGAACGCGCGCGCACGGTGCGCTTGCGCGTCAATCTGCAAGTTGCCAAATGGGCGCGTATGCGCCAGGTGTGTGTATGCGCAAATTGGTTTGTGCCTTAGGCCCAAATTTCGCATAGTGCAGGCGTAACTCTCGGGTTTTTTCGGCTGGGGGTGGAACTTCTGCATCCACGCATGCGCGCACGTGGCACGTCTGTGTAGGTTTGCAAAAATTCTTGATGCACATGTACGCGTGCAGTGCACGTACGTGTGGATGGTGCTCTGTTTTTCAAAATTTTTCTATGTTTTTGCACCAATCCAAGCATTCCAAACTTCCAAACACCTACCCAAAACACCCTCAAACCTTATTTAACATATTATACTACCAATTATACGCAACAAACTAATCAAAACATGACTTTAAACTAATTCTATCAATATGTACAAAAGAGAAAAATGAAAAGAATTTACCATGGTGGGGTGTCTCCCACCTAGCACTTTTGTTTATTGTCCTTAAGTTGTACTTATGGGGAGCTCCTCTCAAGGTGGCTTGTACTTGTATTCGTCTTGGAACTCCCACCAATGCTTGGTTCTCCATTGTGTCCCAAGATTTCTTATGGATTGAGCCAAGTGTTGATGGAGTTCTTCACAAGCTTGGGGCTCCCAAAGTTGATTCTCCTTGTGCGATCCGGGATCCCACACTTTATTTTCACACTCGTCTTGGAGTTGATCATCATTAATCCATCCGGGTGGTAAGCAAGAGGAATTCTCAAGGTGATACCAAACTCTCCTTTTAGACCCATTCAATTGAGCACTAGCCCAACCCTTGCATCTAAGCCTTGAAGTATCAACCAAAACGAGCCTTGATTTACAACGCCATCCACTAAATATTCTTCTCTTATGATTTATCCCACAAATCATCATAAGTTGGTCATCCATTTCGAGCAAACCATACTCAAGTGGGACAATAAAGCTAATAGAAATGAGTTTTACCCACTCAAGTGAAGGAATATATGACAACCTAGGCAAAGAAGCTTCCAAGGATCTTGATAAAGCGTACTCAACTCCCGTCCTTCTTTTTCTAAGGACTTCTACCTCTTCACAAGATTTTTCAAATCCAATCCATTGTTTGTCAATTTCATCTAGCTCTTCTCCCTCACTCAAATCATAAATGGGAGGACGAGAGAAATCTACCTCCACATCACTTTCTATCTCATCAAGAGAAAATTCTTCAAGTTCAAAGGATTCACCACCACTAAGATTTGATGCTTGATCTTCATCACCAAGCGAACTCAATTCTTGCTCCATTCCTTCCAAGTCTTCATTTGGGATATGCCTTGGAGGTTGTGCACGTTCCTCCTCAACATCACCTTCAATCTTCTTGGAGGGGTTTTCTATAACTCTAGGTTCCCATGGAGGTTCTACATCTCCTAAGTCTTCAACCACTTCTTCCTCTTCTTCAATAATCATAGGCTCCTCCAATTATTCTAACACAAAGTAGCATTCCTCCTTTTCCATCGGAGTTTCCAATCTCTCCTTCATGCTATGCTTTTCTTTTGCTTCTCCACATGTAGCCATGGGAGTTCCTTGAGTGTCCAAAAGTTGGGATGCTAGCCGGTTTACCACCTCGTCCAAGGTGGTCATGAATTGTTATACATCCCTTTTCATCTCTTCTTGCCCTTGAACAAGAACACTAAGGATGTCATCCATTGGAGGTTGGGGTGGATGGGAAGGTTCATTGTTTTGGAGGAGGGGTTCATAATAAGAAGGTAGTTCATTATAATTAGGGTGTGGTGGTTCAACATTCTCCACTTTTTCCACTTGTTGCACAACATGCTCCATGGTTGCTTGAAATTGATCCAATGCTTCCTTGAGACGATCCCTTGACTCTTGTTCCACTTGGATATCATGATTGGGATCATATGGTTCTTGGATCGGTGGACATGAATATTCTTTCATGTGAGGTTGTGGTGGAAGGTAGAATTTATCTTGTGGTTGAAAATTTGTGTGCATTGGAGGTGGTTCATCTTGGTCATGGTATGGAGTTAGCTCTTGAAAGTGGTGATATTGGGATGGTTCCATGTATGGTTCATATGGCTCCAAAAGTGGTTGGTATAAAGGATATGGATTAGGGTCATATGGAGGTGTTTGGTAAGAAGGAGCTTGTGAGTATGGTTGAGGGTTATGTTGAGGATATGGCTCATAGGCATATGGTGGTGGTTCTTGAAAGTCACAAGGAGATTCACCATAGCCCTTGGATTGGTATGCATCATAGAATGACTCTTCTTCATAATGCATTGGTGGAGGTTGTTGCCATGAGGATTGGTCATATGCATATGGCACCTCCCACCTTTGATTGTCCCATCCTTGATACACATCTTCATTGTAGCTCCCATCACCTACAACATAGTTGTAATCACACTCATAGCCAAAATGAGAATTCATGGTGAAAAGAGAAAATAAAAACAAAAGCTACTAAGAAATAATGAAACAAAATCCTAAACTAGCAAGCAATCCAAAAATCAAGCTATTCACACTATTCATAAATATACAATAACTAATAACATAACACCATTGCAATTCTCTGGCAACGGCGCCATTTTGATGATTGGATTTTTGATGGTTTAGAATTTCACAAATGAAATCTCGTTGTAAAGTATAGTTTCTAAACCAAGCAATAATCCTTTCATACAAAAGATTGTTTGTCACTAAAACAAACCCCTAAAATTTATAAACCGAAGTATTGAACCTCGGGTCGTTCTCCCTAGGAATTGTAATGAAGTGTCTTGTTATTGGTTATGAGTTATTTTGGGGTTTTGAGGTTTTAGACAAGAAATATAAATGGCAAAGAAAATAAACTAACAACTAACAAAGCTCTTGGCAAGATATGAGAACTAGAAGTCCTATCCTAGTTATCCTCCTCAATTGTGACCACAAATTGTTCATTGCTACCACTTAGTTAACCTCTAACCATGGAGGAAAGTCAAGTGGATGAATCAATTTGATTTCTCAAGTCCTAATCAACTCCTAAAGGAAAGACTAGCTTTAGAGGCATTCAAATCAATTAGCAACTTCTAATTATCAATCAACAAAGGAATTAGATAACTCAAGAGTCACTAATTACTCTACCTAGGCCAAGAGGAACAAAATCTATACTAAAATCCAACCAAGCATTTCATCAAACACTTGGAAGGTACAAAAGAAAAACAAAGAAAATTGACAATTAGAATGAAATCTAACAACAATTATTGAAAGGAATTATCAACAACAATCAAAAGAAACACAATTATTATGAATTACCTTGAATTGAATGGAAAGAAAATGGAAGGAACAAGAGTAGATCTACAACAAAATATAGAAGCAACATAAAGGAGATTACAACAAAAGAATGGAAGAAGAATGAATGTAACAAAAAGGAATTAAAAGGTAGAAGTAGAAGAAAGCATAAATCTAAATCTAGATCTAAGAACTAAACCTAATCCTAATCCTAATCCTAGAGAGAAGTGAGAGCTTCTCTCTCTAAAACTAACTCTAAACTAATCCTAATGAGTGTGAATGGTTAAAAGTCCCTTTGCTCTTCAATCCTTGGCTTTAAATAGCAGTTTAGGCGCCAAAGTTGGTTGAGACTGGGCTCCACAACCCTTGAGAATTCATTGGGTGCGAATTCACTTAAAAATCAAGTATCAGCATGGATGCGTACGTGATGAGCGGATAATTTATACGCTTTTTGGCATTGTTTTTATATAGTTTTTAGTAAGTTTAAGCTACTTTTAGGGATGTTTTCATTAGTTTTTATGTTAAATTCATATTTCTGGACTTTACTATGAGTTTGTGTGTTTTTCTGTGATTTCAGGTAAATTCTGACTGAAATTGAGGGATTTGAGCAAAACTCTGAAGAAGGCTGACAAAAGGACTGCTGATGCTGTTGGAATCTGACCTTCCTGCACACGAAATGGATTTTCGGGAGCTACAGAACTCCAATTGGCGCGCTCTCAACGGCGTTGGAAAGTAGACATCCAGGGCTTTCCAGCAATATATAATAGTTTATACTTTATTCGAAGAATGACGACGTAACTTGGCGTTGAACGCCAAGTACACGCTGCTGTCTGGAGTTAAACGCCAGAAAAACATCATTATTCGGAGTTGAACGCCCAAAACACGTCATAACTCAGAGTTCAACTCCAAGAGATGCCTCAGCTCGTGAATTAATCAAGCTCAGCCCAAGCATACACCAAGTGGGCCCCGGAAGTGGATTTATGCATCAATTACTTACTCATGTAAACCCTAGTAGCTAGTCTAGTATATATAGGACATTTATCTATTGTATTAGACATCCCGGATTGTAAATTGAATCCTGTGATCACGTTAGAGAAGGCTGGCCATTCGGCCATGCCTGAACTCTTTGCTTATGTATTTTCAACGGTGGAGTTTCTGCACACCATAGATAAAGGGTGTGGAGCTCTGCTGTACCTCAAGTATCAATGCAATTCTATTTTCTCTTATTCGGTTTCTATCTTATTCCTATTCCAAGATATTCATTCGTACCCAAGAACATGATGAATGTTATGAGTCAGATTACCCTCATTATCATTCTCACTTATGAATGTACGTGATTGACAACCACTTCCGTTCTACATGCAACAGAGCTTGAATGCATATCTCTTAGATTCCTCAACAGAATCTTCGTGGTATAAGCTAGATAGATGGCGGCATTTATGAGGATCCGGAAAGTCTCACCTTGTCTGTGGTATTCCGAGTAGGATCCTGGGAATCCGGAAAGTCTCACCTTGTCTGTGGTATTCCGAGTAGGATTCCGTTAATGAATGACTGTGACGTGCTTCAAACCTGTAACCTGCTGGGCGTTAGTGACAGACGCAAAAGAGGGATTCTATTCCAGTAGGGGAGGGAACCAACCGGTGATTAGCCGTACTGTGACAGAGTGCGTGAGCATTAGTTTTCACTGCGAGGATGGGATGTAGCCATCAGCCATGGGTGATGCCTCCAGACTGGTTAGCTGTGCGAGTGACAGCCGCACAGGATATTTCCCCGAGAGGAAGAAAGTAGCCACAGTTGATGGTGAACCCCTATACAAAGCTTGCCATGGAAAGGAGTAAGAAGGATTGAGTAGAAGCAATAGGAGAGCAGGCGTCCTTGGGCTCTACAGCATCTCCATCCGCTTATCTGAAATTCCCACCAATGAATCTGCATAAGTATTCTATCCCTTTTATTATTCCTTTTTATTAATTATTCCAAAAAATCATAAACCAATTTTAATCTGCCTGACTGAGACTTACAAGGTGACCATAGCTTGCTTCATACCAACAATCTCTGTGGATTCGACCCTTACTCACGTAAGGATTATTACTTGGACGACCCAGTACACTTGCTGGTTAGTTGAACGGAGTTGTGAGAATAAACAGTGCTCTAAGAGTCAATATATGCTAAAGCTCAAAAAGATAGAAATCACAATTTCGTCCACCAAGTTTTTGGCGCCGTTGCCGGGGATTGTTCGAGTATGGACAACTGACAGTTCATCTTGTTGCTCAGATTAGGTAATTTTCTTTTCAAAAATCTTTTTCAAAAAATTTTTCTTTTTATTTTTTTTTTATTTTTCGTTTTTCCAAACTATATTTTTGAAAAAAATTAATAAAAATACAAAAAAATTAGAAAATCATAAAAATCAAAAATATTTTGTGTTTCTTGTTTGAGTCTTGTGTCAATTTTTAAGTTTGGTGTCAATTGCATGTTTTTAAAATTTTTCTTGCATTTTTCGAAAATCTCATGCATTCATAGTGTTCTTCATGATCTTCAAGTTGTTCTTGACAAGTCTTCTTGTTTGATCTTGATGAATTCTTGTTTAGTGTTGTTTGTTGTTTTTCATGTGCATTTTTGCATTCATATTTTTCATGCATTAAAGATTTTTAAGTTTGGTGTCTTGCATGTTTTCTTTGCATCAAAACTTTTTTAAAATTATGTTCTTGATGTTCATCATGATCTTCAAAGTGTTCTTGGTGTTCATCTTGACATTCATAGCATTCTTGCATGCATTCATTGTTTTGATCTAAAAATTTCATGCATTGAGTATTTTTGTTGTTTTTCTCTTTCATAATTCAATATTCAAAAATCAAAAAAATATCTTTCCCTTATTTTCCTCCAAAATTTCGAAATTTTGGGTTGACTTGGTCAAAAATTTTTAAAATTAGTTGTTTCTTACAAGTCAAGTCAAAATTTCAATTTTAAAAATCTTATCTTTTCAAAATCTTTTTTCAAAAATCATATCTTTTTCATTTTTTTTATATAATTTTCGAAAATTTCAAAAATTATATTTCAAAATATTTTCAAAAATCTTTTTCTTATCTTTTTATCAAATTTTCAAAAATTAACTAACAAGTAATGTGATTGGTTCAAAAATTTGAATTTTGTTACTTTCTTGTTAAGAAAGGTTCAATCTTTAAGTTCTAGAATCTTATCTTGTAGTTTCTTGTTAGTTAAGTAATTTTAAAAATTAAATCTTTTTCAATTATCTTTTTCAAATATATCTTTTTATCTTTTATCTTATCTTTTTCAAAAATTTTATCTTTTTCAAAATTTGATTTCAAAATATCTTATCTTTTTCTTATCTTCTTATCTTTTTCAAAATTCGATTTCAAATCTTTTTCAATCAACTAACTAACTCTTTGTTTGTTTCTTATCTTTTTCAAAACCATCTAACTACTTTTCCCTCTCTAATTTTCGAAAATTCTCCCTCCCTTTTTCAAAAATTCTTTTTGTTTTAAATTTTTATTTTTAATTATATTTTGTCTTTGATTTTCGAAAATTACTAACCCTTTTTTTCAAAATTATTTTCGAAAATCCTCTACCTCTCTTCTCTTCTTCTATTTAATTAATTAATTACTAACACTTCTCTTCACCTCTCTTCATCCACAAATCCGAATCTCCCTCTTCATTCTTCTACCCCTTTCTTCTTCTACTAACATAAGGGAATCTCTATACTGTGACATAGAGGATTCCTCTTTCTTTTCTTGTTTTCTTCTCTCTTTCTTATGAGCAGGAACAAGGATAAAGGCACTCTTGTTGAAGCTGATCCAGAACCTGAAAGGACTCTGAAGAGAAAATTAAGAGAAGCTAAATTACAACAATCCAGAAGCAACCTTTCAGAAATTTTCGAACAAGAGAAGGAGATGGCAGCCGAAAATAATAATAATAATAATGCAAGGAGAATGCTTGGTGACTTCACAAAGACAACGTCCAAGTTTGATGGAAGAAGCATCTCCATTCCTGCCATTGGAGCCAATAACTTTGAGCTGAAGCCTCAACTAGTTGCATTAATGCAACAAAACTGCAAGTTTTATGGACTTCCATCTGAAGATCCTTATCAGTTCTTAACTGAGTTCTTGCAAATCTGTGAGACTGTAAAGACTAATGGAGTTGATCCTGAAGTCTACAGACTCATGCTTTTCCCTTTTGCTGTAAGAGACAGAGCTAGAATATGGTTGGATTCACAACCTAAGGATAGCCTGGACTCCTGGGATAAGCTGGTCACTGCTTTCTTAGATAAGTTCTTTCCTCCTCAAAAGCTGAGCAAGCTAAGAGTGGATGTTCAAACCTTCTAGCAAAAAGATGGTGAATCCCTCTATGAAGCTTGGGAAAGATACAAGCAGTTGACCAAAAGATGTCCATCTGACATGTTTTCAGAATGGACCATGTTAGATATATTCTATTATGGTCTCTCTGAATTTTCGAAAATGTCATTGGACCATTCTGCAGGTGGATCTATTCACCTGAAGAAAACGCCTGAAGAGGCTCAAGAACTCATTGACATGGTTGCAAACAACCAGTTCATGTACACCTCTGAGAGGAATTCTGTGAATAATGGGATACCTCAGAAGAAAGGAGTTCTTGAAATTGATGCTCTGAATGCCATATTGGCTCAGAACAAAATGTTGACTCAACAGGTCAACATAATCTCTCAAAATCTGAATGGATTGCAACATGCATCCAACAGTACTAGAGAGGCAGCTTCTGAAGAAGCTTATGATCCTGAGAACCCTGCCATGGCAGAGGTTAATTACATGGGTGAACCATATGGAAATACCTATAACCCATCATGGAGAAATCATCCAAATTTCTCCTGGAAGGATCAACAAACTCCTCCTAGTATTCTCCCAAGTAATACAGAAGAGAATCCAAAAGGAGAGTGCAAGGCCATTGATTTGATCAAAGTGGCCGAATGCACAAAGGAGGAGGAGGACGAAAATCCTAGTGAGGAAGACCTCCTGGGACGTTCCTCAAGCAAGAAGGAGTTTCCTATTAAGGATCCTGAGGAATCTGAGGCTCACCTAGAGACCATAGAGATTTCATTAAATCTCCTTCTGCCATTCATGAGCTCTGAAGAATATTCATCCTCTGAAGAGGATGAAGATGTGACTAGAGAGCAAGTTGCTCAATATTTAGGAGCTATCATGAAGCTGAATGCCAAGCTATTTGGTAATGAGACTTGGGAAAGTGAACCTCCCTTGCTCATTAGTGAATTAGACACTTGGATTCAGAAAACTCTACCTCAAAAGAAACAAGATCCTGGCAAGTTCTTAATACCTTGCACCATTGGCACCATGAGCTTTGAAAAAGCTCTATGTGATCTTGGGTCAGGAATAAATCTTATGCCACTCTCTGTAATGGAGAAGCTGGGGATCATTGAGGTACAACCTGCCTTGTTCCCATTACAATTGACAGACAAGTCAATGAGACAAGCTTATGGAATAGTAGAGGACGTGCTAGTAAAGGTTGAAGGCCTTTACATCCCTACTGATTTCATAATCCTAGACACTAGGAAGGAAGATGATGAATGCATCATCCTAAGAAGACCTTTCCTAGCCACAGCAGAAGCTGTGATAAATGTCAACAGAGGAGAGTTAGTCCTTCAATTGAATGGGGACTACCTTGTGTTTAAGGCACATGGCCATCCCTCTGTGACAAAAGAGAGTAAGCATGAAGAGCTTCTCTCAGTTCAGAGTCAAGAAGAGCCCACACAGTCAACTTCTAAATTTGGTGTTGTGAGGCCACAACCAAACTCTAAGTTTGGTGTTCAAACCCCATATCCAAACTCTAAGTTTGGTGTTGGGACTATACAACATTGACCTGATCACCTTTTGGCTCCATGAGAGCCACTGTCAAGCTATTGACATTAAAGAAGCGCTTGTTGGGAGGCAACCCAATTTTATTTATCTAATTTTATTTTATTTTGTTTTTTTGTTATTTTTGTGTTTAATTAGGTACATGATCATGAGGAGTCACGAAAAAATCAAAAAAATTAAAAACAGAGTCAAAAACAGAAGAAAAAAATTTTTCACCCTGGAGGACGCACGGGCTGGCGTTCAACGCCCAGAAGGTGCATCTGGCCGGCGTTCAACGCCAGAACAGAGCACCATTCTGGCGCTGAACGCCCAAAACAAGCACCAACCTGGCGTTAAATGCCAGGATGGTGCACAGAGAGGACAAACTGGCGCTGAACGCCAGAAACAAGCATAAAACTGGCGTTCAACGCCAGAAACATGCATCACATGGGCGTTGAACGCCCAGAACATGCACCAATGGGCGTTTAAACGCCAGAATAGTGTGCCAAGGCATTTTACATGCCTATTTGGTGCAGGGATGGAATTCCTTGACACCTCAGGATCTGTGGACCTCACAGGATCCCCACCTACCTCGCCCTCTCTCTTTCCATTCATGATCATCCCTTCTGTTTTTCATTCACCACCTGCTGCTACCCATTCTACCCCATACACCCCACCTACCTTTACAATTTAACTTCTCTTCCCCACCCAATCCCACCCATATAGCCGAATCCATCTCCCCCCACTCACCTCCATTATCTTCTTCTTCTTCTTCTCTTCTTTCTTTTCTTGCTCGAGGGCGAGCAATATTTTAAGTTTAGTGTGGTAAAAGCATAGCTTTTTTTGCTTTTCTATTACCATTAATGGCACCCAAGGCCAGAGAAACCTCAAAGGGAAGACAAAAGCTTCCACCTCTGAGTCTTGGGAGATGGAAAATATAAGCCGTCATAGCTCAGTGGTATAACATGTGGCTGCAAATCAAGAGATCCCTGAGATACCTCAGGGGATAAGTTGTCCTCCACACAACTATTGGGAGCAAATAATGTTAAAAACACCAAAATCACTAGGGATCATGCAACAGAAGCAAGGAAAAGACATAAAGAAGCTCAAAAAGCACCATTGGACCTTCAAGAAGGTGCCACCCTCACTCAGGTGGATTCATTCCTTGCTCTTTATTTCTTTCTGTTTTCGTTTTTAATATTGTGTTTATCTATGTTTTGTGTCTTTACTTCATGATCATTAGTATGTAACCATGCCTTAAAGATTATGAATAATTCCATTAGTCCTTCACCTCTCTTAAATGAAAAATGTTTTAATTCAAAAGAACAAGAAGTACATAATTTTCGAAATTATTAGTGAATTTAATTTAATTATATTGATGTGGTGGCAATAATTTTTGTTTTCTGAATGAATGAATGAACAGTGCATATGTCTTTTGATATTGTTGTTTATGAGTGTTAAAATTGTTGGCTCTTGAAAGAATGATGAACAAAGAGAAATGTTATTGATGATCTGAAAAACATCATGAAATTGATTCTTGAAGCAAGAAAAAGCAGTGAAAAAGCAAAAGCATGTGAAAAAAAAATGGCGAAAAATTGAGAAAGAAAAAGAAAAAGCAAGCAGAAAAAGCCAATAGCCCTTAAAACCAAAAGGCAAGGGTAGCAAGGATCCAAGGCTTTGAGCATCAATGGATAGGAGGGCCCAAGGAAATAAAATCCAGGCCTAAGCGGCTAAATCAAGCTGTCCATAACCATGTGCTTGTGTCATGAAGGTCCAAGTGAAAAGCTTGAGACTGAGTGGTTAAAGTCGTGATCCAAAGCAAAAGAGTGTGCTTAAGAGCTCTGGACACCACTAATTGGGGACTCTAGCAAAGCTGAGTCACAATCTGAAAAGGTTCACCCAGTTATGTGTCTGTGGCATTTGTGTATCCGGTGGTAATACTGGAAAACAAAGTGCTTAGGGCCACGACCAAGACTCATAAAGTAGCTGTGTTCAAGAATCAACATGCTTAACTAGGAAAGTCAATAACACTATCCGAAATTCTAAGTTCCTAGAGAAGCCAACCATTCTAAACTACAAAGGAAAAAGTGAGATGCCAAAACTGTTCAGAAGCAAAAAGCTACAAGTCCCGCTCATGTAATTAAATTAACATTCATTGATATTTTGGACTTTATAGTATATTCTCTTCTTTTTATCCTACTTGATTTTCAGTTGCTTGGGGACAAGCAATAATTTAAGTTTGGTGTTGTGATGAGCGGATAATTTATACGCTTTTTGGCATTGTTTTTATATAGTTTTTAGTAAGTTTAAGCTACTTTTAGGGATGTTTTCATTAGTTTTTATGTTAAATTCATATTTCTGGACTTTACTATGAGTTTGTGTGTTTTTCTGTGATTTCAGGTAAATTCTGACTGAAATTGAGGGATTTGAGCAAAACTCTGAAGAAGGCTGACAAAAGGACTGCTGATGCTGTTGGAATCTGACCTTCCTGCACACGAAATGGATTTTTTGGAGCTACAGAACTCCAATTGGCGCGCTCTCAACGGCGTTGGAAAGTAGACATACAGGGCTTTCCAGCAATATATAATAGTCCATACTTTATTCGAAGAATGACGACGTAACTTGGCGTTGAACGCCAAGTACACGCTGTTGTCTGGAGTTAAACGCCAGAAAAACATCATTATTCGGAGTTGAACGCCCAAAACACGTCATAACTCAGAGTTCAACTCCAAGAGATGCCTCAGCTCGTGAATTAATCAAGCTCAGCCCAAGCATACACCAAGTGGGCCCCGGAAGTGGATTTATGCATCAATTACTTACTCATGTAAACCCTAGTAGCTAGTCTAGTATATATAGGACATTTATCTATTGTATTAGACATCCCGGATTGTAAATTGAATCCTGTGATCACGTTAGAGAAGGCTGGCCATTCGGCCATGCCTGAACTCTTTGCTTATGTATTTTCAACGGTGGAGTTTCTGCACACCATAGATAAAGGGTGTGGAGCTCTGCTGTACCTCAAGTATCAATGCAATTCTATTTTCTCTTATTCGGTTTCTATCTTATTCCTATTCCAAGATATTCATTCGTACCCAAGAACATGATGAATGTTATGAGTCAGATTACCCTCATTATCATTCTCACTTATGAATGTACGTGATTGACAACCACTTCCGTTCTACATGCAACAGAGCTTGAATGCGTATCTCTTAGATTCCTCAACAGAATCTTCGTGGTATAAGCTAGATAGATGGCGGCATTTATGAGGATCCGGAAAGTCTCACCTTGTCTGTGGTATTCCGAGTAGGATCCTGGGAATCCGGAAAGTCTCACCTTGTCTGTGGTATTCCGAGTAGGATTCCGTTAATGAATGACTGTGACGTGCTTCAAACCTGTAACCTGCTGGGCGTTAGTGACAGACGCAAAAGAGGGATTCTATTCCAGTAGGGGAGGGAACCAACCGGTGATTAGCCGTACTGTGACAGAGTGTGTGAGCATTAGTTTTCACTGCGAGGATGGGATGTAGCCATCAGCCATGGGTGATGCCTCCAGACTGGTTAGCTGTGCGAGTGACAGCCGCACAGGATATTTCCCCGAGAGGAAGAAAGTAGCCACAGTTGATGGTGAACCCCTATACAAAGCTTGCCATGGAAAGGAGTAAGAAGGATTGAGTAGAAGCAATAGGAGAGCAGGCGTCCTTGGGCTCTACAGCATCTCCATCCGCTTATCTGAAATTCCCACCAATGAATCTGCATAAGTATTCTATCCCTTTTATTATTCCTTTTTATTAATTATTCCAAAAAATCATAAACCAATTTTAATCTGCCTGACTGAGACTTACAAGGTGACCATAGCTTGCTTCATACCAACAATCTCTGTGGATTCGACCCTTACTCACGTAAGGATTATTACTTGGACGACCCAGTACACTTGCTGGTTAGTTGAACGGAGTTGTGAGAATAAACAGTGCTCTAAGAGTCAATATATGCTAAAGCTCAAAAAGATAGAAATCACAATTTCGTCCACCAGTACGCGCACTGCACACGTACGCGTCCATGGGGTAATTCGCAAGGTGCGCGCGCGCGTCCATGGGCGAGTTCAACTCTTTGGCTTTTCATGATTTCTCCACTTTGCATGCTTTCCTCTTCACTCCTTTGATCCATTCCTAGCCTTTTCAATCTGAAATCACTAACAAACACATCAAGGCATCTAGTGGAATCAAAGGGAGATTAAAATCATCAAGTTAAAGGCCTAAAAAGCATGTTTTCACATCTAAGCATAAATAAGGAGACAATCACAAAATCATGCTAATTCATTGAATAAATGTGGGTAAAAGGTATTAAAATATCCTAAAATCAATACAAGATAAACCCTACAAATGGGGTTTATCAAAGTCAAGCAAACATAATTGACCTTAATCCATAAGTCCCAACCCACTTATCAAACTAGTTGATAAAAGGCTAGCGTCAATGGAAATAAGAGTCAACTAACTATCCAAGAATTACCACTAAATGTCACACATTATGACTCTAGTATCCTAGGAACTCAAACCACAAGCCAAGGTATGAAAATCTACTCAATATTACCAAGTGGCATTTTCACAAACACTTGGTGTGCATAAAACTAAAGCATGGGAAATTGCAAAGTAAAATAGAAAACTATAACCAACTATCAACAAAACTAAGTAAAAACAAGTAATCAAGCCTAAGGAGAGCATAAAATACTAAATTCATCAATCAAAATTCCAAGAACTCAAAATTGCAATTATAAAAAAAGTGCTTGAACCAAGAAGGAAATGAAAATAAAGACAATGTAATTAAAGAGGAAACTAAGAGTACTTACAAAAGAGTTTATCAACATCCAAAATTAAAGCTTGCTATAAAATGCTACAATGGAGATGAGAATTAAAATAAACCCTAAGAGACCAATGCTACACTACTCCTACTCCTGCTCCTAATTACTCCCTAAAAATTATCTAAGTGAGCTCTCCTTACTAAGTGTTGAATCCCCCTTATATAGCACTCCAAATTCAGCTCCAAGCCTTCAAAATTTGGGCCAAAACCCTCAGAAAAAGCATAGCACGTGTCTCATTAACACAATCACATGCAGAGACCTGTGCGGACACACAGATGTGTGCGTCCACACACTCGGCTGAAAATCGACCTGTGCGTACGCATGGGTACTTGTGTTCACATAGCTTAGAATTTCCTCCTGTGCGTACGCACGCTTGCTTGTGCGCACGAACACCTTGCTGTGTGTATTTTTCCTTGTTTTCTTTATGTTTTCTCCCTCGTACATGATTTCTTCCACTTTTGGCCATCCATTCTTGCCTTCAAGGCCTGAAATCACTCATAAACCATATCACGGCATCGAATAACATAAAAGTGAAATTAATTCACTCTATCAAAGCACAAAATTGCATGTTTCCATATTTAGGTTCAAATTAGGGATCAAACACAAAAGTATGCTATTTGAGTGCTTAAGTGTGAGTTCATGTGCTAGAATCCATCCAAATCAAGGCAAAATATATCAAAAATATGGACTCATCAATTCCCCCACACTTAAACAATAGCATGTCCTCATGCTAAACCAACAGGGAAAATGATCAAGAGGGGTAATCAACTTATTAAATGCAACTATCCATATACATGCAAGTATCTATATACTATCTATACCTATACGTCTATCTATAGTATCTATATAAAATTGGTGAAAGCAAACAATCAAATTTCCAAGCAAGTATAGACAATTAGGACTGAGCAGGGAGATAATCCAATGCATCCAAAATCTAAAGAATTGATTTAACTCAACAGAATGAAGTAGCTTGCAAGAAAGCATGATAAGAAGCATGGAAACATAGAGTTGAGTAATTGAACCCTCACCAGGTGTATATACACTCTAATCACTCGGTGTTTAGGGTTTCAATCGCTCAAGTCTCTTCCTAATCATGCTTTCAAAGATTTGCTTTTCGTCTAACAATTGACAAGTAATTGATGCATGAATGCAATTATCATGAGGACTTCATATGGTTGTAATGGGGTTAGGGTAAGGTGGGACAGACATGGCCAAGTGGACTAATGCAGTTGTATCCTTGGTTAGTTTAAGTATCCATCTTAACCTTTCTCAATCCAATGACAAGAATATGCAACCTAACCTTTCATCATTTCTTTTTTTTTTCACAAACACTCATGTATGACTTATCATTCATATCACATATGCATTTCTTATCCATTTCTTTTCTCTTTGGGGTAACGTTGTCCCTTTTTTTTTGAAAATGACAATGCATATGATTCAATTAATTCATACATGAATGTTCCCATTTTTCAAAATTTTCAATGAATACCCAAATTGAACATTTTTCTTTTACTACCAATGTTTCACAAAAGATTTCCGCACACTTAAATGCAACACACACCTCAACCTAAGCTAATCAAGGATACAATCCAAGGTTAATCATGGTTTTCCACTTAAGGTTGTGATGTGGTGATATAAAGAACAATGGGGTAAATAAAGCTCAAAAGGGGTTAACAATGGTATATACAAAGGGTAGGCTATATGGAAAAAGTAAGCTTTTAAACAAAGATGGCATCAATCATGCTCAATGCAATTCAAGATATCAATCATTGAAAATAAAGAATCAAGCAAAACCAAGATCACAATCATAGAAGAGATATAACACACAATGAACAAAATTAGTGGTTAAAATGTGTAACCACTCAATATAGCTCAAAAACTCACAAGGTATTTGTTCTTTACTCATCTATGTTCCAAAATAATCACTCAAGCAAGCTTAAAAACAGTTTTCTAATCAATTCAATAGAATATCCTTGAAACAAAATTCTTGAAAATTTTTGTTATTTTTCACCAAAATTATTTCCTATATGTATGTATGTTGTGGTGGATGCAAAATTTTTCAAAATTTCCTAGCTCTTTCCCTAATTTTCAACAAGCAGAAATTAACATGAACAATTAGGATTGAAATGGGCTAGGCACAAGCTATTCACATCATCCAATCACAATCCATATCTATACTATGTATCATGCAATATCAAATGCAACACATATATATATATATATATACCAAAATAAAAGTGCAATAGTCAAAGTACTATAGATATCCACAAAAGCATAATAAAAACTAAAAATGACTAAATGGCAAGTGTTTGGAAGAGAATATTTACACCCACAAATAGAAGATCTCCCCCACACTTAGATGAAGCACGGTCCTCCGTGCTAAGAATGGACCGAGGGTGATCAACTCAATGAAGCTCCACCATCTGGCGGTGGTGGGTGGTGGTGACGCTGGTAGACAATGATATCGGTGGACAGCCGTGGTGCGGGATCTGCTCTAGGCTCAGCTGCAATTGTCTCCACTGCTCTCTCATCACTCAGCTCGGGCTCAGCTACCGGCTCCTCAATCATCTCACCTGTAGGCTCCTCAACTATGGCCTCTGCTGCTGCCTGTGCAATGGGCTCATCTTCCTGGCAAGCTTCAGCTGCTGGCTCCTCCTCTGTTGGCTCCTCATGCTGGGGCTCAAGCTCTGGTGTGTTCGGAGGAGGTGGTCCAAGATCCTACCCGTCAAACTTTGCCATTATCCACTAGAAGTGGCGAGCGTTGTGGCGCTCGATACGATGCAGGGTCTCCAAAATCTCCCGACCCAGCTCATAAGGCGTCTGTAATCAGGGTACGGGCACAGGAGGTGCTGGTGGTGCTGATGGCTCTGCTTCTGCTGATGTAGGCTCAGAGGTCTTCTTCTTTTTCGGAGGCGATCCTTCAAAGTCTCTGTATGGCAAAAAGGACTGCTTACTGATGTAGGCAGACATCCGGTCTGTCGGACGTGTCTCTACACCAGATAAGGCTGCAAATCTGGTGATCAATGATGGAAAGTGTTCCGGGGGTTACCTGAAACGTGCAACTCGGTCGTCTTAGAGAGGCCCGAGGTGGGGGGATTGATGACCCGAGCTTGATGTGCAGAGTGGTTGGTGGTTGTACCTGCAATGACACTCCGATGCTTAAGTTAGCATGGGTCCAAGCAGATATTTGAGTGGAATTAGAGTGTGTGTTATACCTGGGTGCTCCAGTGTATTTATAATAGTTGGCCGTGATCTTCCCTGGATAAGATATTCTTATCTTATCTTATCTTTTGGGAGTTTTATCCCTATCTTTGTGGAACCGCCTTTCCTAGGCCTTTTCGGCCTTTAGGTTTTGGGCTGCGTTCCTTCTGATGGGCCTTCTTAGCTTTGTTTTTCCGAGGTCCGACCTCAGGCGTGGGCTTTTGGGACGAGGTCGGACCCATCATGGATTTTGCCGAGTTTGGAGGAGCTCGGTCAGGGTATGAACAGTGCCCCTGCCCGAGTTCGTCCTTTTTGAGAGGTCGAGCTCGGGCATAGTAGTTTTTCAAAATTTCAAAAATGGCCGTTCCTGCATTTATTGCATTTTACCGTTTCTCCTCGATTTCCGTTCGGGCTCTGTGAAGGCATTATTTATTTGCCCCTTTCCCCCTTTTCTTCGTTTATTCTGTTCCCTTCCTTTTTTCTGAGTTTTCGCCATTCTCCTTTTTTGAGCATCGCTTCCTTTTTCTTTGTTCTTCTTCCCTGAATCTTTCCGCGTGTCTTTCCGGGGTTTTCTCTGCGCCGCCGTTCCGTTCTCCTTGCTTCGGAGCTCGTCGTCCTCGTTTCTTTCTTTCCAGGTTTGTTCCCATCTCTTTTCTTGCGCACATATGTTTCTGTTTCTTTTTCTCTATGCCTGGGTTGCCCCGAAAAGAGGCGCCGCCATTGCTTTGTCGTTTGTACATGGGGGGGCTCTTTTTTTGTTCTCTGGTATTTTGCTCCGGGCTGCTGTATTTTTGTCTTTAAAAGATCTTTGTTTCTTGTTTTGCTGAATGGGTTTTCGCTGTCTGCTTTTATGTGATTTTTGCTTGCTGTTGTATTCTTCTTTGTAGGCAAGAATTTTTATGTCTCGAAAGGTTCTTCAAGCGATGTCGGCCAAGATTCCAAGTGGTCTTGGTTGGGTAGATCCTGTTCCTCTAAGAGTCCCTTCTGTGGTAGATTCTGAGTATTTAGCTAGGTTTCGTAGGCAATGTAGCATATGTGAAGATAGAGAGTCTGAGAGGGATTATGAATTAGTAGCCCCAGATTCCGAGGAGAGAGTTTGCTTCCCGCCCTTAGATAGTTCCGAGAAGCTCTTCTTTTACGCTTATGATTGTTTTTTCTCTAAGCTGAGTGTCCGACTTCCTTTTACCGACCTGGAGTCCGAGGTGTTATGGTCTTGTAACCTTGCCCCTACCCAGCTCCATCCAAATTCTTGGGCATTTTTAAAGCTGTTTCAACTTTTGTGTCAGTTTTTGGGTGTTGCTCCCTCTATTTCTCTTTTTTCCTATTTGTTTGTGTTGACGAAGCCGGGGTCTGGTGGAGGGAAGGTATCTTGGGTCTCTTTTAGGGCTAACCAGGGAAGAAAGTTTTGTACCCTGTATGATGAGTCCTTTCACGATTTTAAGAACTTTTATTTTAAGGTCCGGGCTACTGGAGACGTCCGACCTTTCTTTCTAGATGAGAGTGGGGAGCCTTCTTTTCCTCTTTGTTGGCAGGAGAATGTAGTGTCTGTTAAGTATACCTTTGAGAGTCTAGATGAGGTGGAGCAGGCTTTTGTGGGTGTGGTGAGCAGTTTATGGGGTCGGGCGCCTCACTTGGACACGAAGAAAATGTTGGGGGATCCAAGCCTTCTCCGTTCCGAGTTAGGTAGTTCCCGACCTCTTCCGAGATTCGTTGGTTTTGCTTGTTTTTGGTGGAATTTCTGTTGTGGTAATCCCTTTCTTTATTTCTTGCAGAGATGTCTTCTCAGGCGGATTCCATGAAGTTCCTTCGTCGGACGAAGAAATCTGTGGCTGCTCGGAATATCGAGGCCGGGGAGGCTTCTGCCCGATCTTCTCCACAAAAGACTACTGTGGGTGTTCAGACTCGGTCAAAGACTATTCCGACTCCCCAGTTCCGAGCTATAAGTCAGGATCCTCCGACCTCTGGGCCTGCTACTTCTTCTCCTCCTCCGTTTTCGGGTCCTCCTCCCAAGAAGCAGAAGACCTCTCAAGAGCTTGCCGGTTTCAATGATAAGGACTTTGACGCTCTTGGTTGGATTGAGCAGCATATTCTCCCTCAGACCTTTATTTCCACTGATGATGTATCTATGGAGCATCATTTTCAGTATATGGCGCGGAGCTGTGTCCGGATGGCTAGTCTCCATGCCGCTATTGCCCGGGAGTTCAAGAAATCCCCCCTTGGGGCGACCAGCTCCCGACTTGAGAAAGCTCAGTCCGAGCTTGATAGGATTAGTCAACTGAAGGCTGCCAGGATTACTGAGTTGGAGGCCTCTTTGGAGAAAGAGAAAACTAAAGCTACCGTGGCTGTGGCGGCAGCAAAGACATCTGAGGAGATGGCGAAGGCGGCTACAGAGAATTATACTCGGCTATATACCGAGCTTGTGGAGACAAAGGAGAAGTTGCAATCCGCGCAGGACGATTTTTACGAGCTGGAAGGTCATGTGGCCAAGGGTATGGATGCTATGTTTGAAAATTTGAAGGCTCAGGTCCGGGTTCTTGCTCCCGACCTGGATCTGAGTTTATTCAGTACGGACAACGTTGTTGTGGAGGGAAAGATTGTTCCTGCTCCTACCGAGGATGAGGTTCCGATGTCCGACCCTAAAGTTCCGGTTGAGAACCCGACTTCACCTTTGGTCGGGGATGGTTCTGGCGTGGAGGTTTCAAACCGGGATGACGTTGCTTTTGATGCAGTCCCACTATCTATGTTTCCTCCGCAGCCTTCTGTTGCTGTGGAGTCTGGAAAGGATCTTGATCCTCTGTAATCTTTTTTGGTGTTTTGCCCGGCCTGTGGGCTTTTTGGATGGTTTCTGTAAACGCTTTGGACACCTTTTGCTTATTTAGCTACTTGTAGTAACTTTATTATGCGGTGTTTTTGTTCGCGTTTTGACTTTTTGTTTCCGCTTTTGTGCTTTTTAGTTTGTTTTTGGATAACAACTTTTTAGCTAGCGTTTCGAAACTTCCTTTGCTTTCGTGCTTGTACTTTTTAGCCGCTTTTGTAAAGCAACTTTTTAGTAAGCGTTTTCGAGATTTCCTTTGATTTCGTTCTTTCGCTTGTACTTTTTAGCTGCTTTTTGTAAAGCAACTTTTTAGTAAGCGTTTTTCGAAATCTTGGTTCTCGCCGTTTTAAGGCTTCTTTCTTGGATCCGAGTTTTTCTCGGACCTCGGGCGCCCGAGTACCTCCTTTTTGTTGGGTCCGACTTTGTCGTTGGTCGGCTTTTTTAAGTTATTTTTGTAATCTCTTTTTATTTGGCTTTTTTGAGCCATTTCAGAGTTACTTTATAACTTTCCCTTTGTTGGGTCCGACCTTGTCGTTTGTCGGCCTTTTAAGTTATTTTTGTAATCTCTTTTTATTTGGCCCTTTGAGCCTTTTCAGAGTTACTTTATAACTTCTCACATTAATTTGAACCTCGTCGCTTTTATCTTTGCCGACCTTGTGTGGTCTCTTGGCAAATGATTTTTTGCGTTTTGCCGAGCATAAATTAATGCGCCTTGGTGGGGTACTTTCCAGGATTTGTTTCATCATGAGGAAGAAGAAAAGAAAATAGAGAAATTCGATTAGTATTAAAAAAAAGAAAGAATATTTACAGAGTGTTTACCCTTTGACTAGGTCGGGTGTCTTACTTTAACCGGGTGTCTCATTAAAAAACCCTTGTAGGGAAAAAGAGTACACCTCGGGTTAAGTTTTTCTAGCTGTAGTACCGTCTTAGGTTACAGGCGTGCCAGGCCCTGGGCAGCTCATTGCCTTCTAGGTCGGATACTTTGTAGTAGCCTGTCCCTAAGACTTCTGTTACCTTGTAGGGTCCTTTCCAATTTGCAGCTAGCTTTCCTTCTCCCGACTTTTGTGTTCCGATGTCATTTCGGATTAGAATCAGGTCGTGAATGGAGAAGCTTCGCTTTATTACTTTCTGATTGTATCTGAGGGCCGTTCGTCGTTTTAAGGCTTCTTCTCGGATTCGGGCTCTTTCTCGGACCTCGGGAAGGAGGTCGAGTTCTTCCCTTTGTGCCTGTGGGTTGCCTCCTTTGTTGTAGAAGATGACTCTGGGTGACCCTTCATCTATTTCGATAGGAATCATTGCCTCCATCCCGTAAGCTAGTCGGAATGGGGATTCTCCCGTTGTAGAGTGTGGGGTTGTCCGATATGCCCATAGTACCTGGGGGAGTTCCTCGGCCCATGCCCCTTTGGCCTCTTGGAGTCTTCGTTTTAACCCTGCCAAGATGACTTTATTTGCAGCTTCTGCTTGTCCATTGGCTTGTGGGTGCTCGACTGATGTGAATTGCTGTTTGATTTTTAGTTCGGCCACCAAGTTCTGAAAACTTGTGTCCGTGAACTGTGTTCCATTGTCTGTTGTGATGGAGTAGGGGACTCCCCCGAACCTTGTGACAATGTTTTTGTATAGGAATTTGCGACTTTTCTGAGCCGTAATGGTGGCTAAGGGTTCAGCTTCGATCCATTTTGTGAAGTAGTCGACCCCTACTATGAGGTATTTGACTTGCCCCGGTCCTTGGGGGAATGGGCCGAGTAGGTCTAGTCCCCATTTTGCGAAGGGCCATGGTGCGGTGATGCTGATAAGGTCTTCGGGTGGTGCTTTGTGAAAATTTGCGTGTTTTTGACAGGGGGGGCATATTTTCACAAATTCCGTTGCGTCTCTTTGCAAGGTCGGCCAGTAGAACCCGGCCCGGACTACTTTCTTGGATAATGCCCGAGCTCCGAGATGGTTCCCACACATGCCTCCGTGGACTTCTTCGAGGACGCTCTTTGTTTCTGAGATCGGGACGCACCTAAGGAGGGGGTTTGAGAATCCTCTTCTGTATAATACGTCGTGAATTAGTGTATAATTCTGGGCGTCTTTCGTGAGTCTTTTAGCTTCCTTTCTTTCGGTGGGGAGAGTTCCCGACTTCAGGTAGTTGAGTATGGGGTCATCCATCCTTGCTGTTGGTTGGATATGTTTAGCGTTTCTTCCTCTTTTATCACGGAGGGGGATTGTAAGGTTTCCTGGAGGAGACTTCTGTTGTTGCCTCCGGGCTTGGTGCTGGCGAGTTTTGAGAGGGCGTCCGCCCGGGCGTTTTTGCTCCCGAGGTATATGCTGGATCTGTATTTCTGAAAAGTGGCGTAATTGTGTCTGTGTTTGGTCTAGGTATTTTTTCATAGTTGGGTCTTTGGCCTGGTAGCTTCCATTTACTTGTGATGTGACGACCTGGGAGTCGCTGAAGATCGTGATTCTCTGGGCTCCGACCTCTTCGACTAGTTTTAGACCTGCTAGTAGGGCCTCGTATTCGGCTTGGTTGTTCGAAGCTTGGAACTCGAATTTTAGGGATAGTTCTATCCGTGTTCCTTGGTCGCTTTCGAGTATAACCCCGGCTCCGCTTCCTGTTTTGTTTGAGGACCCGTCGACATACAGGTTCCATGAGAGTGGGGTTCCAGGGGTCTCAGTGTATTCTGCGATGAAGTCGGCTAGGTACTGAGATTTTATGGCAGTCCGGGCTTCATAGTGGAGGTCGAACTCGGACAGTTCCACCGCCCATTGTAATATTCGTCCTGCCAAGTCCGTTTTTTGTAGGATGTGTCTCATGGGTTGATTTGTCCGGACTTTGATGGTGTGGGCTTGAAAGTAGGGACGGAGCCTCCGAGCTGTGAACACTAGGGCGTAGGCGAATTTTTCTATTTTCTGATAGTTTAATTCGGCCCTTTGTAGTGCCTTGCTTACAAAGTATATAGGGTGTTGTCCTTGGTCGTTTTCTCGTATTAATGCTGAAGCGACTGCTCGATGTCCGACCGAGAGGTATAGTACGAGCTCTTCCCCTTTTAAAGGTCGGGTTAGGATTGGTGGCTGCCCGAGGAATTCCTTGAACTCTTGAAAGGCTTTTTCGCACTCCGGGGTCCACGAGAAGGGTTTCCCTTTCTTTAGGAGTGAGTAGAGAGGTAGTGATTTTATCGCTGATCCTGCCAAGAATCTTGATAGGGCGGCCAGCCTTCCCTTCAGCTGTTGTACTTCTTTGATACACGTCGGGCTCTTCATATTGAGTATCGCTTGGCATTTGTCCGGGTTTGCTTCGATGCCCCTTTGAGTCAATATGAAGCCTAAGAATTTTCCGGCTTCTGCGGCGAAGGTGCACTTCGTCGGGTTGAGTCTCATGTTGTGTTTTCTGAGGGTGCCGAAGACACTGGTGAGGTCGGTCAGCAAGTTTCCGTCTTCTTGTGTCTTTACCAGCATGTCGTCGACGTACACCTCTAGTTGTAGTCCGATGTGCTCTGAGAACACTTTGTTCATTAGCCTCTGGTAGGTTGCCCCTGCGTTCTTCAGCCCGAAGGGCATTACTATGTAGCAGTAGTTTGCCCTTGGGGTTATGAACGAGGTCTTTTCTTGGTCGGGTCCGTACATCGGGATTTGATTGTATCCCGAGTATGCGTCCATGAAGGAGAGATATCTATAGCCTGAGGCTGCGTCTACTAAGGCGTCGATGTTTGGTAGTGGATATGGGTCTTTGGGGCAGGCTTTGTTGAGATCCGTGTAATCGACGCACATCCTCCATTTTCCGTTGGGCTTTTTTACCAGGACCACGTTTGCGAGCCATAGGGGGTATTTTACTTCCCGAATGAACCCTGCATCTAGTAATGCTTGTACTTGTTCTTCTATTGCTTGTATGCGCTCAGGTCCGAGCTTCCGGCGTCTTTGTTGGACAGGTCTGGACCCCGGGTATACTGATAGCTTATGGCACATCAGGTCGGGGCTTATGCCTGGCATGTCGGAGGCTTTCCAGGCGAAGAGGTCGGAATTCTCCCTTAAGAGGGTTATGAGTTCCTCCTTTAGGCCTGCTTCGAGGTTTGCTCCTACGTTTGTTATTTTTTCAGGTGTGTTCCCGATTTGGATTTTTTCGGTTTCTCCCTCTGGTTGTGGCCGAAGGTCTTCTCGGGCTTGAACTCGTCCGAGTTCTATTGTATTGACCTCTTTCCCTTTTAGGCTCAGGCTTTCGTTATAGCATCGCCGTGCTAGTTTTTGGTCGCCTTTTAGGGTAGCGATTCCTTTTGTGGTAGGGAACTTCATACAGAGGTGTGGGGTTGAGACTATAGCTGCTAGTCTGTTTAGGGTTGGTCGCCCAATGAGGGCATTGTATGCTGAAGTGACGTCGACTATAATGTAGTCGATGCTTAATGTTCTAGATTGCTCGCCTCTTCCAAAGGTAGTATGTAGCGAGATGTATCCTAAGGGACGGATCGGGATGTCCCCTAGTCCAAATAAGTCGGTGGGATAGGCCTTTAGTTCTTTTTCTTCAAGTCCGAGTTTGTCGAAGGCCGTTTTGAACAGGATATCTGCTGAGCTTCCCTGGTCAACCAGGGTTCGATGTAGGTTGGCGTTTGCTAGGATGATGGTGATTACCATTGGATCGTCGTGCCCGGGTATTACCCCTTGAGCATCTTCTCGGGTAAACGAGATAGTAGGTAATTCGGGCAGGGGGCTGTCTTCTCGGACATGATAGACTTCTTTGAGGTGTCTTTTGCGCGAGGATCTGGATGTTCCTCCGCCTGCGAAGCCTCCATTTATCATGTGAACATGTCTTTCAGGGGTTCGCGGGGTTTGTTCGGCCCGATCTTCGTTATCTCCTCGCCTTCTCTTCCTGGTCTCTTCTCCTTTCTCTGCTATGTATCTGTCGAGTTTTCCTTCTCTGGCTAGCTTTTCTATAACATTTTTTAGGTCGTAGCAGTCGTTAGTAGAATGACCATAGAGCTTGTGATATTCACAGTATTCGGACCGATCTCTCCCTGCTCTCTTGTGTTTTAGTGGTCGAGGTGGTGGGATCTTTTCGGTGTGGCATACTTCTCTGTAGATGTCTACCAAGGAGACTCGGAGGGGGGTGTAACTGTGGTACTTCCGTGGCTTGTCCGAGTTGGTTTCTTTCCTCTGTTCCCGATCTCGATCTCAGAGTGGGTAGGTTGATTCCTTCCTAGAAGAGTCTCTTAACTGGGATGTTTCCTCCATGTTGATATATTTCTCTGCTCGCTCCTGCACCTCGTATAGGGAGGTCGGGTATCGTTTGGATAGGGATTGGCTAAACGGTCCCTCTTTTAGGCCGTTTGCTAGTCCCATGATGGCTGCTTCAGTGGGCAAGTGTTGTATGTCCAGGCAGGCTCTGTTGAATCGCTCCATGTACTCTCGGAGAGTTTCTTGGTTACCTTGTTTGATTCCGAGTAGACTGGGGGCATGTTTCGTTTTGTCCTTTTGAATAGAGAACCTCGTCAGGAATTTTTTGGTTAGGTCTTCGAAGCTGGTGATTGATCTTGGTGGCAGGTTGTCGAACCACTTCATGGCCGACTTGGTGAGAGTGGTGGGGAAGGCTTTGCATCGAATCGCGTCGGAGGCGTCGACTAGGTACATTCTGCTTCTGAAGTTGCTGAGGTGGTGACTTGGATCGGTGGTGCCGTCGTAGAGATCCATATCGGGTGGTTTGAAGTTTCGCGGTACCTTCTCCTTCATGATCTCTTGCGTGAAGGGATCATGGTTGTCTTCGGGGGTGGGGCCGCGTTCTGTCCGATCTTTCAGGTTGGCCTCTATTTTCCGCAGTTTTTCTTCTAATTCTCTGCGCTTGCGAGCTTCCCTTCTCAGATCTCGTTCAGTTTCTTTTTGCTTCTTTATATCCTCTTCGAGTTGTTTCAGTCGGTTTTGTTGTGCCCGGACTGCTTCTAGAATTTCCGAGCTCTTTTCTTTTTCGGGATTTTGTGGATCTTTGTTTGGGAGTGATGTCTTTGGGCGATTCTGTTTGTTTCCTCCTTGAGTGTGTGGTGATAGAGGGCTGTCCGGTCGTTCTCCGGTGTCAACTTCCTCCTCTTGTTCTGATGCCGCGCGGTCATTGTTGGAGGGGTCGTCCGCCATGGTAGAGGGATGACTTCCAGGTCCCCGGCAACGGCGCCAATGTTCCGGGGGTTACCTGAAACGTGCAACTCGGTCGTCTTAGAGAGGCCCGAGGTGGGGGGATTGATGACCCGAGCTTGATGTGCAGAGTGGTTGGTGGTTGTACCTGCAATGACACTCCGATGCTTAAGTTAGCATGGGTCCAAGCAGATATTTGAGTGGAATTAGAGTGTGTGTTATACCTGGGTGCTCCAGTGTATTTATAATAGTTGGCCGTGATCTTCCCTGGATAAGATATTCTTATCTTATCTTATCTTTTGGGAGTTTTATCCCTATCTTTGTGGAACCGCCTTTCCTAGGCCTTTTCGGCCTTTAGGTTTTGGGCTGCGTTCCTTCTGATGGGCCTTCTTAGCTTTGTTTTTCCGAGGTCCGACCTCAGGCGTGGGCTTTTGGGACGAGGTCGGACCCATCATGGATTTTGCCGAGTTTGGAGGAGCTCGGTCAGGGTATGAACAGAAAGAAAACGTTGAATTTCAGTTGTAGGTTCACCTTCATCATCGACTCTCTGATGAGGGGAAGAACATAGATCCTCTTCCCTTCCAGAATAGGACATAGTATTACTACCACCTGGACACTGATATGTGTGGCATGCGTGGTCGGGAGAATGTAGTCGGTGATGATCTGCTGCCAGATCCTCACCTCTGGGTTGAGGTCAGTGCACGCAATGCTCAATGAAACGGCATTGTCCCCTTTACTGTACTCCCATCTAGCTTCAGGCTGGCCTATCTTTTCCAGGACCATATCCAAGGAAATCTTGCCTGATGAGACGTCCTTCATTACTTGAGTGTAAGCGTCACGAGCCAGAGAAATATGCGGAATATCTAAGAGGGCCTCTAAAGCAGTGTCAGAGGTGTCCAATGTGACACCCCTTAGGAAAATAGTTTTGGCATCCCTCTTTAGAAGATTTGCGTAAAATTCCTTGACCAGGTGGTCATTTACTTCCACCGGGTCATATTTTATGAATCCCCAATGATAGAAATCAAGTCAATTTAAGATCACATCCGCATATTTCTCAGGCAGGTTTAGCTTTCTCTCATAATGAAAGGCACATTTTTCTAATTTTTTATATTGCTCCTGGGCTTCAGTATTAATGAATGTGTCTGGTTGGTCACTTGAGAGCACGGGAGGAGGGCAAGCCAAAGGGTTGGCTTTCTCCTTCCCTTTACGAGCCATCCCGAAAAAGAAGAAAAAGACAGAATACAACTCAGGGGAAACAAATAATATTCCCAGAAAGAAGAAGGATATAATCAAACAAGTCAAATAATAGCCATCAGAACAAACAAACACTCAATCCAAGAAAAACATGTGTAAACAATCCATGGTTCAAAAAGAGAATTGTTTTCCCAAGATCAAGTAACCTAAGTGACAAATCAAAGAATGAACAATAATTAAGGCATATGTGTGATTTAGGTGCTTTATGTAAGTGAATTGAAGTTTGAAGAAATTGATTATTGCAACCGTGCTTGAAAAGTGAAGAGAATTTACAAAAATCAGCACAGAAGGCAAAAGATCAAAATCATAGTCGAAGCATGGCATATTCATGTTAAGAAAATAGAAAATGACCACATGTACAAAGCCTCTTGTCCAAAGCAGTGGTCGCTTGCAAAACAAAGTGCATTGCTCAAAAACATAAAGAAACAACTTGCTATGTATAGGGTCAGGGATGTTCAAGAAGCATGAATATGAAATTGGTCAATTCACAAAGAAAGCAGTGTATGTACTGCTGCAAAAGGTACCAAACAGGTTTCACAAATTCACTTTTAATGCATGTTTGGTGTCAAAACAGAGAAGTATAGCAGTCAGCACATAGTGCAGTAATTTAGCATGGTGTGCACTTAGAAGTACCAACATAAAGATGAAGATTATTCAATGCAATCCAAATTGGTTTGAAAAACAAAATCAGCAAGCGAGTGCATAGTTTGCATGCTAGTCAGCAAAGAAGGTGATGCACAATAAAAGCAATATCAAACAAGATAATCATGAAGCGAAATGAAGTTCAGTTTGATATTTCAGCATGAATTCATAGTGCATTAAACCAATCATCTCAGGCATCATTCCCAATCAGCTGAAAATGCGCCATTATGAAACAGATAAGTGCACAATGATGAAGTAACAATGCCAAAGGGAAGAAAATGCAAAATCTATGTTGATCAGACACAGAGATTGGTTTAAAAATCCATTCAGGCATTTTATCAGGCAAGACATGTGCAAAATTTAAAGAGCAGAAATCACAGTTCAATAAACATGGTAGCAGTCACAGTTTGATAACACGGCACTCAGTCTCAGCAAGGTTGTTCAGCAAAGTCAACTAGCATCACATATCCAATTCAAAAATCACAAGTCATCTAGTCCTAAAACTACCTAAATTCTAAAGCAGAAATTAAAAGCAGAAATGAATATAGCAGTAAAAAACAGAAGAGAAGGGGGGAAACAGGGTAAAAGTGAAACCTGGAATGCAGAGGAGCAAGGGAGCAGACGAAGGAGAGGGGAGGAACGAAAAGTCACGGCGGCACAGAGGTTCGCCGCCGCTGGTCCTGTCGCTGGAACTGGGAGGCGCGTTTAGGGCTGGCGCTAGAGGAGATGCGGCAAAGACAGGGACAAGAGAGAAGAAGGGCGAAATGCAGGTGAGAGAGAGAGAGAGAGAGAGAAAAGGAAGAGAAAAAGAGAGAGAGGTAGGTTAAGAGAGAAGAAAAGAAAAGGGTTGGGGTGGTGGGAGGAAATTGAAGCGTGAGTCCCTTTTCTTTTCGAATTAACGTTCGAAAAATGACCTGTGCAGATGCACAAGGTCGTGTGCGGACGCACACAGGGAAAAAGGTAGGTATGCGTGCGCACAAGCTCATGTGAACGCTAAGAACAGAAGGTGGAACGCAACCTGTGCAAACGCACAAGGTACGTGCGCTCGCACAAAGGACGAAAAAGGGGCTGCTGTGCGATCGCACAAGGAGTGCGTTCGCTGCGACCAAAGAGATGTGCTTAGGTTGTGCGGGAGCACACCATGTGTGCTCGCACGCGTGGTTTTTTTTTAAAGGGGTTTGTGTGCAGACGCACATATTGGTGTGCGGTCGCACAAGAGAAGAAGGAAGGTGTTCCCACGCACACCTCGTGCGTGCGCTGGGAACAGAGGGGTGTTTAAGGGTGTGCATGTGCACGTTGCTGTGCGTATGCACGGGAACTGAAAAACAGGGGGCCGTGCGGACGCACAAGGCTGTGCGCACTCACAGGTCCCTGATCCTGCAACAGAAAATATGCCTCTAGGGCATCAAACTTGACATCCAAAACAGGTTTTCAAGTTTCAAAACGTCACAAAACTCCCAAAAACACATTATTTACAAAAATTAACTAACAACCATCAAAATAAAGCTAACCAACTAAGCAACTTAACAAACTTATTCATGAAACAAAAGTTAAAAGAGAGAAAGCTAGAATGATATTACCATGGTGGGGTGTCTCCCACCTAGCACTTTGGTTTATAGTCCTAAGTTGGACTTGGCAAGGAGATCCTTGTTAGGGTGGCTTATGCTTCCACTCCTCCCTGAATCTCCAACCAAGTTTGCTATCGATTTGACCTCCGGAGTCCCAAATGAATTGCGTCAAACTTAGAGAAGCTTCAAGCTAGTAACTAGGATCCTTAATTGTTGATTCTTAAGACAAATGCCCGGATCCCGTACTCGAATTCCTCTATCACCATCGACATGTTTGTGCACTCCCCGGAATCCACAAAGTTGACTCTTGCACCAAATTTGAGCTCTAAATGTTAGATTGGTCCTTTTGATGTACTCACCATTCCATTGCCAATCAACATTGTTCTCTTCACCATCCACTACTCCAAGAAAGAATTGAAGTTGAACATCCGTTTCTCATATGGCATATTGATGTGGGCCTAGAAATCTCGTTGGAGAGCTCTTCACCCACTCAATTCTACTGAGCACAATTGCCTTCATCTCTTGGCAGTTGAAATCTTTCTCAACCTCTTTTAAATCTTCCTCATCATCACTCAAGTCAAAATTTGGAGGTTGTGTGAAATCCACATCAGCATCTCCTTCCAAATCTACTAGTGGAGACTCATGAAGGTTATCAAAGAAATTACCCAAGTTGGACAAAAAATCTTGGATGATGAAATTCTCTTGATCAATTCCTACCAACTCTTCATTTGACCCCTTTTTCACTTCATCTTGTAACTTAACATCTTCTTCTTGATTTTGCACTATTTCTTTCACTCCACACTTGTCACTTGGTTCCATACATTCATCCACTTGAGTTTCTTGCTTGTGACATGAACGTAATGAAGCTAAATGATCCAAAGCCTTTGCTAAGGGGGACATGGCGAGCTCTTGCTTCTTCTGGAACTCTTGTTGTCCTTGAATGAGCATGAGAAGTACGTCTTGTGTGGATTAATCCATATACGTAGATGAAGATTGAGATGATGAAGATTGACAATCAAGCTTGTGAGGGTGAAGGTTTTGGCTTTGTATGTAGTGGGGTGATGGTGTGTAAGATTGGTGACTATAAAGGTAAGTGTTTGGGTTCTATTGGGGTGCATTGTGGTGATGGTGTGAAAAAGTCATCAAGAAAACATAAACAAAAACCTACTAACAAAAGTAAACAAACAACCAAAAAGTGCTATTTACACTATCAACATATTCACAACAACCAAAAGATTTAACACCAATTGCAAGGTTCCCCGGCAACGGCGCCAAATTTGACGACGGGCCGATTTGCATAGGTTAGAAATTTGATTATCAAAATAGAATTTACGTTGTAAGTATAGTCCTAACCCAAAAAATTGGCCATCAATCAAATAATAAATTCAATACAAAATAACGGAGAGTACTTAAATCTCGGGTCGTTCTCCCTAGGAACGCAATTGAGGTATTACTTCTTTGGTTGTTACGGCCAAAAAGGGATTTTCAAGCGAGAAATCAACGATTAAAAGAACTAAGAAATCAAAGAACTAAGCAATGATCAAAATTGTAATTAATGCAAGTAAAAAGGGAACAAGATCAAAATTAATGAAAATGCTATAAATGCAATAAAGAGCCTTGACTTGGGAATGAGGATCCAAGGAATCATATCATCGCCTTAACCACAACTATGGTAATTATGATGAGTCAGTCTAGCCTAATTAACCCCAACCATCGAGGAGTGAGTCAAGCAAGCATAATTGACCTTAATCCATAAGTCACAACCCACTTATCAAACTAATTGATAAAAGGCTAGCGTTAATGGAAATAAGAGTCAACTAACTACCCAAGAATTACCACTAAATGTCGGACATTATGACTCTAGTATCCTGGGAACTCAAACCACAAGCCAAGGTATGAAAATCTACTCAAGATTACCAAGTGGCATTTTCACAAATACTTGGTGTGCATAAAAGTAAAACATAGGAAATTACAAAGTAAAATGGAAAACTAGAATCTTCGTGGTATAAGCTAGAATTGATGGCGGCATTCATGAGAATCCGGAAAGTCTAAAACTTGTCTGTGGTATTCCAAGTAGGATTCAGGGATTTAATGACTGTGACGAGCTTCAAACTCGCGATTGTTGGGCGTGATGACAAACGCAAAAGAATCAATGGATTCTATTCCGACATGATCGAGAACCGACAAATGATTAGCCGTGCTGTGACTGAGCATTTGGACCATTTTCACTAAGAGGATGGGATGTAGCCATTGACAATAGTGATGCCCTACATACAACTTGTTATGGAAAGGAGTAAGAAGGATTGGAAGTATGAAAGCAGTATGTTGCAGAGATCCAAAAGGAACACAACATCTCCATATACTTATCTGAAATTCTTACCAATGAGTTACATAAGTATTTTTATCTTTATTTTCTGTTTATTTATTATTATTATTCAAAAACTCCATAACCATTTATTATCCGCCTAACTGAGATTTACAAGATGACCATAGCTTGCTTCATACGAACAATCTCCGTGGAATCGACCATTACTCACGTAAGGTTTATTACTTGGATGACCCAGTGCACTTGCTGGTTAGTTGTATGAAGTTGTGAAGAAAGTGCTGAGTTAGTAGATGCGCATACCAAGTTGAATGCCATTATTAGAGATCACAATTTCATTCACCAAGTTTTTGGCGCCGTTGCCAGGGATTGTTCGAGTTTGGACAACTGACGGTTCATCTTGTTGCTCAGATTAGGTAATTTTCTTTTTGTTTTATTTTCAAAAAATTTTTCAAACAATTTTCAAAAAATTTTTACTTCTGTTTTCGAAAAATTATTCTAAATTTTTAAGAATGAATTCTAGCTTGGCTGGCTGTAAAGCCATGTCTAACTCAATTAGATTGAGGCTTCCCCTTATCAGTATATGAAGTTGGATGAAGTATCAGCTATTGTATGTCTGATTTATATGCTAAAGCTTGGCTGGCCATTGGCCATGTCTAATTCCTGGACCGGAGCTTTAGACTAACATTGCAAAGATTCCTGGAATTCTTATTAAAAATTTTGAATTTCTTATTTTATTTTTCCTATATGTTTTCGAAAAAAAAATCAAAAAAATATTTTGTGTTTCTTGTTTGAGTTAATTTTTAAGTTTGGTGTCAATTGCATGTTTTTAAAATCTATGCATTTTTCAAAAATTTATGCATGTGTTCTTCATGATCTTCAAGTTGTTCTTGATAAGTCTTCTTGTTTGATCTTGATATTTTCTTGTTTGGTGTTTTTTTTTTGTTGTTGTTTCTCATATGCATTTTTGAATTCTTAGTGGCTAAGCATGAAAAAATTTCTAAGTTTGGTGTCTTGCATGTTTTCTTTTCTTGAAAATCTTTCAAAAATAAGTCTTGATGTTCATCTTGACATTCAAAGTGTTCTTGGTGTTCATCTTGACATTCATAGTATTCTTACATGCATCAAGTGTTTTGATCCAAAATTTTCATGCTTTGGATCATATTTGTGTTTTTCTCTCTCTTCATTAAAAAAAATTTCAAAAATCAAAAAATATCTTTTCCTTTTTTCTCTCATAATTTTCAAAAATTTGAGTTGACTTAGTCAAAAAAATTTAAAACTTAGCTATTTCTTATAAGTCAAGTCAAATTTTCAGTTTTAAAAATCTTATCTTTTCAAAACTTTTTCAAAAATCAAATCTTTTTCATTTTTCTTTTATGATTTTTGAAAATTTGAAAATATTTTTCCAAAATCTTTTCTTATCTTTATTTCATGATTTTCAAAAACTTTACTAACAATTAATGTGATTGATTCAAAAATTTGAAGTTTGTTACTTTCTTGTTAAGAAAGGTTCAATCTTTAAATTCTAGAATCATATCTTTTAGTTTCTTGTTAATCAAGTAATTAATTTTAATTTTAAAAACCATATCTTTTCAATCATATCTTTTTATCATATCTTCTTAAATCATATCTTTTTCAAAATCAATTTCAAAATCTTTTCTAACTTCTTATCTTTTCAAAATTGATTTTCAAATCTTTTTCAACTAACTAATTAACTTTTTGTTTGTTTCTTATCTTTTTCAAAACCACCTAACTACTTTTCTCTCTCTAATTTTTGAAAATTACCTCCATCTTTTTCAAAATTCTTTTAATTAACTAATTGTTTCAAATTTTAATTTTAATTTTATTTCTTATCTTAATTTTCGAAAATCACTAACCCTTTTTCAAAATTTATTTTCGAAAATCCTCTCTCTCACCTTCTTCTATTTATTTATTTATCCACTAACACTTCTCTTCATCTCAAGAATTCGAACCTATCTTCCCCCTTGTGTTTGGATTCTTAACTCTTTTCCTTCTTCTATTCCTTTCTTCTTCTATTAACATAAAGGAATCTCTATATTGTGATATAGAGGATTCCTCTTCTTTTTCTGTTCTCTTCTCTTTCATATGAGCAAGAACAAGGAAAAAGGCATTCTTATTGAAGTTGATCCTGAACTTGAAAGGACTCTGAAGAGGAAACTAAGAGAAGCTAAAATACAACAATCCAGAGACAACCTTACTGAAATTTTTGAACAAGAAAAGGATATGGCAGCCGAACCTAACAACAATAATGCAAGGAGAATGCTTGGTGATTATACTACACCTACTTCCAAGTTTGATGGAAGAAGCATCTCAATTCCTACCATTGGAGCAAACAATTTTGAGCTGAAACCTCAACTAGTTACTCTAATGCAACAGAACTGCAAGTTTCATGGACTTCCATCAGAATATCCCTATCAGTTTTTAACTGAGTTTTTGCAGATTTGTGAGACTGTTAAGATTAATGGAGTGGATCCTGAAGTCTACAGGCTCATGCTTTTCCCTTTTGCTGTAAGAGACATAGCTATAACATGGTTGGACTCACAACCTAAAGATAGCATGGACTCTTGGGATAAGCTGATCACGACCTTCTTGGCTAAGTTCTTTCCTCCTCAAAAGCTGAGCAAGCTTAGAGTGGATGTTCAGACCTTCAAACAAAAAGATGGTGAATCCCTCTATGAAGCTTGGAAAAGATACAAGCAGATGACCAAAAGGTGTCCTTCTGACATGCTTTCAGAATGGACCATTCTGGATATATTCTATTATGGTCTATCTGAATTCTCTAAGATGTCATTGGACCATTCTGCAGGTGGATCCATTCACCTAAAGAAAATGCCTGCAGAAGCTCAAGAACTTATTGACATGGTTGCAAATAATCAATTCATGTACACTTCTGAGAGGAATTCTGTGAATAATGGGATGCCTCAGAGGAAGGGAGTTCTTGAGATTGATGCTCCGAATGCCATATTGGCTCAGAACAAAATGTTGACTCAGCAAATCAACATGATTTCTCAAAGTCTGAATGGATGGCAAAATGCATCCAACAGTACTAATGAGGCATCTTCTGAAGAAGAAGCTTATGATCCTAAGAACCCTACAATGGCAGAGGTAAATTACATGGGTGAACCTTATGGAAACACCTATAATTCATCATGGAGATATCATCCAAATTTCTCATGGAAGGATCAACAAAAGCCTCAACAAGGCTTTAATAATGGTGGAAGAAACAGGCTCAGCAATAGCAAGCTTTTTCCGTCATCTTCTCAGCAACATACAGAAAATTTTAAGCAGAGTACCTCTAGCTTAGCAAACATAGTCTCTGATCTGTCTAAGGCCACTTTAAGTTTCATGAGTGAAACAAGGTCCGCCATTAGAAATTTGGAGGCACAAGTGGGCCAGCTGAGTAAGAAAATCACTGAAACTCCTCCTAGTACTCTCCCAAGAAATACTAAAGAGAATCCAAAAAAAGAGTGCAAGGCCATTGACATAATCAAAATGGCCGAATCTAGAGAGGAAGGGGAGGACGTGAATCCCAATGAGGAAGACCTCATGGGACGTCTCTCAAGCAAGAAGGAGTTTCCTATTGAGGACCTAAAGGAATTTGAGGCTCATATAGAGACCATAGAGATCTCATTAAACCTCCTTCTGCCATTCATGAGCTCTAAAGACTATTCTTCCTCTGAAGAGGATGAAGATGTAACTGGAGAGCAAGTTGCTCAATATCTAGGAGCAATCATGAAGTTGAATGCCAAGTTATTTGATAATGAGACTTGGGGAGATGAACCTCCCTTGCTCATTAGTGAACTAGATACATGGGTTCAGCAAACTTTACCTTAAAAGAAACAAGATCCTGGTAAATTCTTAATATCTTGTACCATAGGCACCATGACCTTTAACAAGGCTCTTTGTGACCTGGGGTCAGGGATAAATCTTATGCCACTCTCTGTAATGGAGAAGTTGGGGATCATTGAGGTACAGCCTGTCACATTCTCATTACAGATGGCAGACAAGTCAGTAAGACAAGCTTATGGATTGGTAGAGGACGTGTTAGTAAAGGTTAAAGGCCTTTACATCCCTGCTGATTTCATAATCTTAGACAATAGGAAAGAGGAGGATGAATACATCATCCTTGGAAGACCCTTCCTAGCCACAGTAGGGGCTGTGATTGATGTTGACAGAGGAGAGCTAGTCCTTCAATTGAATGGGGACTACCTTGTGTTTAAAGCTCAAGGATACTCCTCTACAACCATGGAGAGGAAGCATGAAAAGCTTCTCTCAATACAGAGTCAAACAAAGCCCCCACAATCAAACTCTAAGTTTGATGTTGGGAGGCCACAACCAAACTCTAAGTTTGGTGTTGAATCCCCACATTAAAACTCTAAGTTTGGTGTTGGGAGTCTACAACATTGACCTGATCACCTGTGAGGCTCCATGAGAGCCCATTGTCAAGCTAGTGACATTAAAGAAATGCTTATTGGGAGGCAACCCAATTTTTTATTTATCTAATTCTATTTTTATTTTTATTGTTCTTTTATATTTTATTAGGTTCATGATCATGTGGAGTCACAAAACAAATACAAAAATTAAAAATAGAATAAAAAACAGCAGAAGAAATAGCACACCTTGGAGGAAGAGCTTACTGGTGTTTAAATGCCAGTAAGGAGCATCTTTCTGGCGTTCAACGCCATAACAGAGCATCTTTCTGGCGTTCAACGCCAGAAACAAGCAGCATTGTGGCATTCAGACGCCAGGATTGCACCCTGAGGAAAGCTGGCGTTTAACGCCAGAAACAAGCATCAGGCTGGCGTTAAACGCCAGAAACATGCTACATCTAGGCGTTTAATGCCAGAAACAAGCATCAATCTAGCGTTAAATGCCAGGATTGCATGCAGATGGCATTTTACACGCCTAATTGGTGCAGGGATGATATATCCTTGACACCTCAGGATCTGTGGACCCCACAGGATCCCCACCTACCTCAACTTACCTTCTCTGTTCATCACCAATTACCTCAATCTCTCTTCCCCATCACCTCTTCACCACTCACATCCATCCTTCCCACTCAAACCCACCCTAAATGGCCGAAACACAAACATCTCTCCCTCTCCTCCATATCTTCTTCCTCTTCATCTATTCTTTCTTCTTTTGCTCGAGGACGAGCAACATTCTAAGTTTGGTGTGGTAAAAGTATAGCTTTTTGTTTTTCCATAACCATTTATGGCACCTAAGGCCGGAGAAACCTCTAGAAAGAGGAAAGGGAAGACAAAAGCTTCCACCTCTGTTTATCTAACTAAGCCAATCACTTAACCATTGTTTGATTGCTTAGATTAGGCATTTTAATTTTAATTTTATTTAAATTTTATTTTATTATTTTCGAAAAATTATTTTAAATAAATAAATAGCACTAATATTTTTCTTAATTTCTAAAATTAAGTTTGGTGTTACCTAGTTATTTTTATTTTAACTTTTTTCTATTTATTTATTTATTTTATTTAGTATTTTTTATTTCTTTACACAGGTTACCTCACTGGGAATTCTCTACACTCTGACATAGAGATTCCCATTCTTTCTTATTTTCTGTTTGTTTATGTGCAGGAACAGAGACAAAGAACATCTCTTAGAGGTTGATCCTGAACCTGAAAGGACTTTCAGGTGGCGTTTACAACAAGCAAGACTTTACAAGGCTGCAGAATCCACTATGGATCTGAATAATACTGATAATGCCAATGTGACAAACCCGAATGGAAATGAACAACAAAGGAGAGTACTTGACTCTTTCTCCGCTCCTACAGCAAATCTGTATGGAAAAAGCATTGTGGTGCCTCTTATAGCTGCGAACAACTTTGAGTTGAAGCCACAATTAGTCACCTTGGTACAACAAAATTGCCGGTATCACGGTCTTCCCCACGAAGATCCAAATTAATTTATTTCTAATTTTTTGCAAATATGTGATACTGTGAAGGCAAATGGAGTGAACCCAGAGATGTACAAACTCATGATCTTCCCGTTTACTCTGAGGGATGGAGCAAAGCTATGGCTAGATTCTCAACCCAAGGAGAGTTTGAATACTTGGAACAAGGTGGTTACTGAGTTTCTCACTAAATTTTTTCCACCAAAGAAGCTGACTAAGCTTAGGGTGGAGGTTCAGACCTTCAAGCAGAAGGATGGTTAAACTCTGTATGAAGCTTGGGAGAGATACAGGCTGCTGACTAGGCAATGTCCTCCAGACATGTTCTCCAAATGGACTCAACTAGATATCTTTTATGAAGTCTTGGGCGAAATGTCCAAGATGTGCTTAGATAATTCTGCAGGAGGTTCATTGCACAAGAAGAAGACACCAAAGGAGACTATTGAGCTTATTGAATTGGTTGCTAGCAACCAATATTTATACTCATCTAACAGGAATCCTGTGAACTCTAAGACCCCTCAGAAGAGATGCGTGTTGGAAGTAGAAACTGTTAATGCTCTTCTTGCTCAGAACAAGCTGATGTCTCAGCAAATAAATCTACTTACTCAACAGATGGGTGGCATGCAAGTCTCAGCTATTAACACACAAAATTCACCACAAGAAATCTTCTATGACATGGCATGTAATTTTGTGCAAAATGATAATTATGATTATGCTCAACCTTCTTTTGAACAGGTGAATTACATGGGGAGTGGTCCTAGGAATCCCAACAATGATCCATATTCTAAGACATACAACCAGGGATGGAGAAATCACCCAAATTTTGGATGGAAGGACCAACCTCAGAGACCTCAGAACTTCAACAATAGTTCTCAGGGCGATATCCAACAGAACAATGATTTGGAAGCAATATTGACAGGTTTTAAACAGGAAACCAGAGCGTCCATCAAGAACCTGGAGATTCAAATGGGTCAAATAGCCAGCAAAGTTAATGAAATTGATCAGAGGACCACTAATAGCCTCCCTGGTAACACAATTTCAAATCCAAGAGAGGAATGCAAGGCTATCACCTTGATAAGTGGACAAGTGGCAAGTACGGAAGCATAAGTTATGCAGGAAACCAGAGCCTCCATTAGAAATTTAGAGGTGCTAGTGGGCCAACTGAGCAAGCAAATACTTGAGAGGTCTGCAAGTACATTTCAAGGTGATACAGTGGTGAACCCAGAAGAAGATTGCAAGGTTATTCAATTGAGAAGTGGTAAAGTAGCTGGCTCTGAGACCAAGGTCAATGAAGAGTTAGTTGAAAAAGAAGCTTCAGAGGAGAAGAAGGAAGAAGTAGAGCACGCCCCTCCAAAGCGTGCAGACAACCCATTCCCAGATTCTCTTGACATTTATCCTACACTGCCAAAGGCTCCTGAGTACAAGCCTAAGATGCTGTATCCTCAGAGACTTCAAAAGGAGACCAAGGACAAGCAGTTTTCAAAGTTCTTGGAAGTCTTCCGAAAGTTACAAATCAATATTCCTTTTGCTGAGGTTTTGGAGCAAATGCCTATCTATGTAAAATTCATGAAGGAGCTGTTGTCAAAGAAAAAGTGTTTAAAGGGAGATGAGACAGTAGTCTTGACTAAGGAATGTAGTGCTGTAATTCAGAATAACTTGCCAAAGAAGATGCCAGACCCAGGGAGCTTTCAAATTCCATGCACCATTGGGAGCGCAACCTTTGAGAAAGCCCTATGTGATATAGGGGCAAGCATAAATCTAATGCTCTTATCTGTGATGAAGAAACTGCAAATCCAAGAGGCACAACCCACAAAGATAGCATTACAGATGGCAGACAAATCTATGAAGCCTGCATACGGATTAGTGGAGAATATCTTAGTCAAAGTGGGTAAGTTCTTCCTCCCAGTAGACTTTGTGATTCTTGAAATAGGGGAAGATGAGAATGCCTCTATAATTCTAAGAAGACCATTCCTAGCCACGGGAAGAGCTCTGATTGATGTAGAAGTGGGTGAATTAGTGCTTAGAGTGCATAATGAGCAACTAGTCTTCCATGTTTTCAAAGATGTACATTCAGCAGGTGAAGAAGAGAGGTGCATACAGAGTAAGCTTATTGATCCAACCCTTCAAAAACCCTCTGATGATACACAGCAGAATCTGCAGCTCAAACCTCCCTTGGTAACAATCAATAAATTTTCTCCTGATATCAAACCTAAGTTTGGTGTTGAGAATGCATTATCTACCAAGGAAGAGGTTCCCAAAAAGAAGAAAGTACCCAGAGGATGGAGAAACAAAAAGATTCCCACTGAAGATTTCTCTCCAGGAATGAAGGTGGTGTTGACTAGCAATCCAAAGTGGATTTATACAGTAACCAAAATTCTCTTTCTGGAGCATATTGAGCTACGTTATGGAGACTGGTGCACCAAATTATGATCTCAATTACGCCAACAACTTGGTACGCACAATTGTAATATCACTCTTTTTCACAACTTCGCACAACTAACCAGCAAGTGCACTAGGTCGTCCAAGTAATAAACCTTACGTGAGTAAGGGTCGATCCCACGGAGATTGTCGGCTTGAAGCAAGCTATGGTCGTCTTGTAAATCTCAGTCAGGCGGATTCAAATGGTTATAGAGTTTTGATAATTGAAATATAAATAGAACGTAAAGTAAAGATAGAGATACTTATGTAATTCATTGGTGGGAATTTCAGATAAGCTTATGGAGATGCGTTGTTCCTTCTGAATCTCTGCTTTCATACTGCCTTCATCCAATCCTTCATACTCCTTTCTATGGCAAGCTGTATGTAGGGCGTCACCGTTGTCAATGGCTACTTCCAATCCTTTCAGTGAAAAAGGTCCTCTACGGTTTCCCGCATGGCTAATCAGCTGTTGGTTCTCGATCATGTAGGAATAGGATTTACTATCCTTTTGCGTCTGTCACCACGCCCTACAGTCGCGAGTTTGAAGCTCGTCACAGTCATCCCATCCCAGATCCTACTCGGAATACCACAGACAAGGTTTAGACTTTCCGGATTTCAAGAATGCTGCCAATGGATTCTAGCTTATACCACGAAGACTCTGATCTCACGGAATGGAAGGCTCTATTGTAAGGAGAGGCAACCATGCGTCATGGACCAGGAATCCAAGAGATACATACTCTAGCTTTCGCAGGTAGAATAGAAGTGTTTGTCAGGCACGCGTTCATTAGTGAGAACAGTGATGAGTGTCACGGATCATCACATTCATCAGGTTGAAGTGCGAATGAATATCTTAGAATAATAATAAGCATGAATTGAATAGAGAACAGTAGTAATTGCATTAATACTCGAGGAAAAGCAGAGCTCCACACCCTTAATCTATGGTGTGTAGAAACTCCATCGTTAAAAATACATAAGTGATGAAGGTTCAGGCATGGCCGAGAGGCATAGGCCTGGATTTTATTTCCTTGGGCCTTCCTATCCATTCATGCTCAAAGCCTTGGATCCTTTTTACCCTTACCTTTTGGTTTAAAGGGCTATTGGCTTTTTCTGCTTGCTTTTTCTTTCTCTTTCTCTTTTTTTTTCGCAAGCTTTCTTATTTACTGCTTTTTCTTGCTTCAAGAATCAATTTTCATGATTTTTCAGATTATCAACAACATTTCTCTTTGTTCATCATTCTTTCAAGATCTAACAATTTTAACATTCACAAACTTCACTATCAAAAATATGCACTGTTCAAGCATTCATTCAGAGAACAAAAAGTATTTGCCACCACATCAAAATAATTAAACTAATTTCAAGATAAAATTTGAAATCCAAGTACTTCTTGTTCTTTTGTAATTATGCACATTTTTCATTTAAGAGATGTGAAGGATTCATGGAATTATTCATAACTTTAAGACATAGACACTAGACACTAATGATCATGTAATGAAGACACAAACATGGATGACACAATAAGCATAAAAATCGAAAATAGAAAAATAAATAGACAAGGAGATTAAGGAATGAGTCCTCCTTAGTGAGGGTGGCGTCTTCCTCTTGAAGAACCAATGGTGCTCTTGAGCTCCTCTATGTCTCTTCCTTGCTTCTGTTGCTCCTCCCTCATAGCTCTTTGATCTTCTCTAATCTCATGGAGAATGATGGAGTGCTCTTGGTGCCCCACCCTTAGTTGGTCCATGTTGTAACTCAAGTCTTCCAAGGAGGTGTTGAGTTGTTCCCAATAGTTGTGTGGAGAAAATTGCATCCCTTGAGGCATCTCAGGGATTTCTTGATGAGGATCTTCCTCATGCTCTTGTTGAGGTCCATGAATGGGCTCTCTTGTTTGCTCCATCCTTTTCTTGGTGATGGGCTTATCCTCTTCAATGAGGATGTCCCCGTCTATGTCAATCCCAGCTAAATTGCAGAGATGACAAATGAGATGAGGAAAGGCTAATCTTGCCAAGGTGGAGGACTTGTCAGCCACCTTGTAGATTTCTAGAGGTATGATCTCATGAACTTCCACTTCCTCCCCAATCATGATACTATGGATCATGATGGCCCGATTCACAGTCACTTCAAATCAATTGCTAGTAGGAATGATGGAACGTTGGATGAACTCCAACCATCCTCTAGCTACAGGCTTAAGGTCTGGTCTTCTCAATTGAACTGGATTGCCTCTTGAGTCTCTTTTCCATTGAGCTCCTTCCACACATATGTCCATGAGGACTTGGTCCAACCTTTGATCAAAGTTGACCCTTCTAGTGTAGGGGCATGCGTTTTCTTACATTAGTGGCAAGTGGAATCCCAACCTTACATTTTTTGGACTGAAATCTAAGTATTTCCCCCGAACCATTGTAAGCCAATTCTTTGGATTCGGGTTCATACTTTGATCATGGTTCCTAGTGATCCATGCATTGGCATAGAACTCTTGAACCATTAAGATTCTAACTTGTTGAATGGGATTGGTAAGAACTTCCCAACCTCTTCTTTGGATCTCATGTCGGATCTCCGGATACTCATTTTTCTCCTTTTTCTTGGCCACAACTTCATAGAAGTGGTCTTGATGGACCTTTGAGATGAATCTCTCCATCTCCCATGACTCGGAGGTGGAAGCTTTTGTCTTCCCTTTCCTCTTTCTAGAGGTTTCTCTGGCCTTAGGTGCCATAAATGGTTATGGAAAAATAAAAAGCAATGCTTTTACCACACCAAACTTAAAAGGCTTTCTCGTCCTAGAGCAAAAGAAGAAAGAAAGAAGGGGAAGAAGAAGAAAAATGAAGGAGATGGAGGGAGAAGTGAATTCGGCCAAGAGGGGGGAAAGGTGTGTGTGTTGTGTGAAAATGAAGGAGTAGTGAGGGGTTTATATAGGGGTGAGGGAAGGGTTGGGCTTCGGCCATTAGGGTTGGGTTTGGGAGGAAAAAGTGTTTGAATTTAAAAGTGGGGTAGGTGGGGTTTTTGGAGAAGAGATATGGATGTGATTGGCGAAGAGAATATAGGGAAGAGGATATGATTTGATTGGTGGGTGAGATAGAGAGAGGAGTAAGGTAGGTGGGGATCCTGTGGGGTCCACAGATCCTGAAGGGTCAAGGATTGCATCCCTGCTCCTATTAGGCGTAGAAAATGCCCTTGTTGTGCAATCCTGGAGTTTAACGCCAGACTGCAACCTGTTTCTGGCGTTTAACGCCAGATTGTTGCTTTTTCTGGTATTTAACACCCAGAATGGTGCCAGACTAAACGCCAGTAAGTTTCTCCTCCAGGGTGTGCTGTTTTTAATGCTATTTTTTATTTTTCTTAAATTTTTGCAGTTATTTTTGTGACTCCACATGATCATCAACCTAAAAAAAAGAAAATAACATGAAATAACATAGATAAATAAAATTGGGTTGCCTCCCAATAAACGCTTCTTTAATGTCAATAGCTTGACAGTGGGCTCTCATGGAGCCTCACAGATGTTTAGAGCATTGTTGGGACCTCCTAACACCAAACTTAGAGTTTGAATGTGGGGGTTCAACACCAAACTTAGAGTTTAGTTGTGGCCTCCCAACACCAAACTTAGAGTTTGACTGTAGGGGCTTTGGTTGACTCTGCAGTGAGAGAAGCTTTTCTTGCTTCCTCTCCATGGTTACAAAGGGAGATCCTTGAGTTTTAAACATAAGGTAATCCTCATTCAGTTGAAGGACCAACTCTCCTCTGTCCACATCAATCACAGCTTTTGTTGTGGCTAGGAAGGGTCTTCCAAGGATGATGGATTCATCCTCATCCTTCCCAGTGTCTAGGATTATGAAATCAGCAGGGATGTAAAGGCCTTTGACCTTTACTAGCACGTCCTCTACCTGTCCATAAGACTTTTTCATGAATTTGTCTGCCATCTCTAATGAGAATTTGGCAGCCTGTACCTCAAAGATTCCCAATTTTTCCATTACAGAGAGTGGCATTAAGTTTATGCCTAACCCCAGGTCACACAGAGCCTTCTCAAAGGTCATGGTGTCTATGGTACACGAAATTAAGAATTTACCAGGATCCTGTTTCTTTTGAGGTAATGTCTGCCTAATCAAGTCATTCAGTTCATTGGTGAGTAAGAGGGGTTCATCCACCCAAGTCTCATTACCAAATAACTTGGCATTCAGCTTTATGATTGCACCTAAATACTGGGCAACTTTCCCTTCAACAATGTCTTCATCTTCTTCAGATGAATAGTCATCATAGCTCATGAATGACAGAAGTAGGTTCAATGGAATTTCTATGGTCTCTAGATGAGTCTCAGATTCCTTAGGTTCCTCAAATGGGAACTCCTTTTTGTCCAGAGGACGTTCCAAGAGATTTTCCTCACTGGGATTCACGTCCTCCTCCTCCTCTGTGCATTCGGCCACACCAAGTAAGGTTATGGCCTTACACTCTCTTTTTGGGTTCTCTTCTGTATTGCTTGGGAGAGTACTAGGAGGAGTTTCAGTGATTCTTTTACTCAGCTGGCCCACTTGTGCCTCCAAATTCCTAATGGATGACCTTGTTTCATTGATGAAACTTAGAGTGACCTTAGATAGATCAGAGACTATGTTTGCTAAGTTAGAGGGGTTCTGCTCAGAATTCTCTGTCTGTTACTGAGATGATGATGGAAAAGGCTTGCTATTACTAAACTTTTTTCTTCCACCATTATTAAAGCCTTGTTGGGGCTTTTGTTGATCCTTCCATGAGAAATTTGGATGATTTCTCCATAAGGGATTATAGGTGTTTCCATAGGCTTCACCCATGTAATTCACCTCTACCATTGTAGGGTTCTCAGGATCATAGGCTTCTTCTTCAGAAGATGCCTCTTTAGTACTGTTGGATGTATTTTGCAATCCATTCAAACTCTGAGAAATCATATTGACTTGCTGAGTCAACATTTTGTTCTGAACCAATATGGCATTCAGAGCATTAATTTCAAGAACTCCCTTCCTCTGAGGCGTCCCATTATTCACAGGATTCCTTTCAGAAGTGTACATGAACTGGTTATTTGCAACCATGTCAATGAGTTCCTGAGCTTCTGCAGGCATTTTCTTCATGTGAATAGATCCTCTGCAGAATGGTCCAATGACATCTTAGATAATTCAGACAGACCATCATAGAATATATCCAAGATGGTCCATTCTGAAAGCATGCCAGAAGGACACTTTTTGGTTAGTTGCTTGTATCTCTCCCAAGCTTCATAGAGGGATTCACCTTCTTTCTGTCTGAAGGTTTGAACATCCACTCTAAGCTTACTTAGCTTTTGAGGAGGAAAGAACTTGGCTAAGAAAGCCATGACCAGCTTATCCCAAGAGTTCAGGCTATCTTTAGGTTGAGAGTCCAATCATACTCTAGCTCTGTCTCTTATAGCAAAAGAGAAAAGCATAAGCCTGTAGACCTCGGGATCAACCCCATTGGTCTTAACAGTATCACAGATGTGCAAGAATTCAGTTAAGAATTGAAAAGGATCTTCTGATGGAAGTCCATAAAACTTGCAATTATGTTGCATCAGAGAAACTAATTGAGGATTTAGCTCAAAATTGTTTGCTCCAATGATAGGGATTGAGATGCTTCTTCCATGTAAGTTGGAATTTGGTACAGTAAAGTCACCAAGCATCTTTCTTGCGCCTCCACCATTGTTATTGGGTTCGGCCATGTCTCTTTCTTTTTCAAGATTCTCTTTAAGGTTTTCTCTGGATTGTTGTGCTTTAGCTTCTCTTAGTTTCTTCTTCAGAGTCCTTTCAGGTTCCGGATCAGCTTCAACAAGAATGTTCTTATCCTTGCTCCTGCTCATGTGAAAAAGAAGAGAACAGAAAAGAAGAGGAATCCTCTATGTCACAGTATAAAAATTCCTTTATGTGAGTAGAAGAAAAAAAGAATAGAAGAAGGAGAAGAGAAAAATTCGAATACAAAGGAGAAGAGAGGGTTCGAATTTTAAGATGAAGAGAAGTGTTAGTAAATGAATAAATAAATAAAAAAAGATGAGAGAGAGAGAGAGGGAATTTGAATAATAACTAAAAGAGAGGAAAAATATTTTTGTTTTTATTTTAATTATTAGTTAAAATTCAAAAATTAAGAGAAGAAATAAAATTAAAATCTAAATTTGAAATAATTAGTTAATTAAAAATAATTTTGAAAAAGGGTGAGGAATTTTCAAAAATTAGAGAGAGAAAAGTAGTTAGGTGGTTTTGAAAAAGATAAGAAACAAACAAAAAGTCAATTAGTTAGTTGAAAAATATTTGAAAATCAATTTTGGAAAGATAAGAAGTTAGAAAAGATTTTGAAATTGGTTTTGAAAAAGATATGTTTGAAAAGATATGATTAAAATTTATTTTGAAAAAGAAATTTAGAAAGATTTGATTTTTAAAATTAAAATTAATGACTTGACTAACAAGAAATTACAAGATATGATTCTAGAATTTAAAGATTGAATCTTTCTTAACAAGAAAGTAACAAACTTCAAATTTTTGAATCAATCACATTAATTGTTAGTAAAGTTTTCGAAAATTATGAAATAAAATTAAGAAAAAGATTTTGAAATTAATTTTTAAAATTTTCGAAAATAATAAAAAATGAAAAAGATTTGATTTTTGAAAAAGATTTTGAAAAGATAGGATTTTTGAAATTGAAATCTTGACTTGACTAACAAGAAACAACTTATTTTAAAAATTTTTGACTAAGTCAACCCAAAGATTTCAAAAATTATGAGTAAAATGAAAAAAAGAAGAAAAAAATTTTTATTTTTAAGATTTTATAATTTTTTTGGATTTTTTCGAAAATTATTTTTAGAAAAACGAAAAAAAGAAGAAAAATTTTGAAAGATTTTTGAAAACTTTTTGAAAATAAAATAAAGGAAAATTACCTAATCTGAGTAACAAGATGAACCGTCAGTTGTCCAAACTCGAACAATCCCTGGCAACGATGCCAAAAACTTGGTGCATGAAATTGTGATCTCAATGGCGCCAACAACTTGGTACGCACAATTGTAATATCACTCTTTTTCACAACTTCGCACAACTAACCAGCAAGTGCACTAGGTCGTCCAAGTAATAAACCTTACGTGAGTAAGGGTCGATCCCACGGAGATTGTCGGCTTGAAGCAAGCTATGGTCGTCTTGTAAATCTCAGTCAGGCGGATTCAAATGGTTATGGAGTTTTGATAATTGAAATATAAATAGAACGTAAAGTAAAGATAGAGATACTTATGTAATTCATTAGTGGGAATTTTATATAAGCGTATGGAGATGCATTATTCCTTCTGAATCTCTGCTTTCCTACTGCCTTCATCCAATCCTTCATACTTCTTTCTATGGCAAGCTGTCTGTAGGGCGTTGATGAGCGGATATTTTATACGCTTGTTGGGGGAAATTTCATGTAGATTTTAGCATGTTTTAATTAGTTTTTAATAGAATTTTATTAGTTTTTAAGCAATAATCATATTTCTGGACTTTACTATGAGTTTGTGTGTTTTTCTGTGATTTCAGGTATTTTCTCGCTGAAATTGAGGGAGCTGAGCAAAAATCTGATTTAGGCTGAAAAAGGACTGCTGATACTATTGGATTTTGACCTCCCTGCACTCGGAATGGATTTTTGGAGTTACAGGAGCCCAATTGGTGCACTCTCAATTGGGTTGGAAAGTAGACATCCAGGACTTTCCAGCAATATATAATAGTCCATGCTTTGCATGAAGATAGACGACGTAAACTGGCGTTCAACGCCAGTTCCATGTTGTAGTCTAGCGTCCAGCGCCAGAAACAGGTTACAAGTTGGAGTTCAACGTCAAAAACATGTTACAACCTGGCGTTCAACTCCAGAAACAGCCCATGCACGTGAGAAGCTTAAGTCTCAGCCCCATCACATACCAAGTGGGCCCCAGAAGTGGATTTCTGCACCAATTATCTTAGTTTACTCATTTTCTGTAAACCTAGGTTACTAGTTTAGTATTTAAACAACTTTTAGAGACTTATTTTCTGAAATTTGTACCTTTTGGTAGCATGAGTCTCTAAACCCCATTGTTGGGGGTGAGGAGCTCTGCAGCGTCTCGATGAATTAATGCAATTATTTTTGTTTTCCATTCAAACACGCTTGTTCCTATCTAAGATGTTCATTCGCGCCTAACCATGAAGAAGGTGATGTTCCGTGACACTCATCACCTTCCTCAATCTATGAACGTGTGCCTAACAACCACCTCCGTTCTACATCAGATTGAATGAGTATCTCTTAGATTCCTTAATCAGAATCTTCGTGGTATAAGCTAGAATTGATGGCGGCATTCATGAGAATCCGGAAAGTCTAAACCTTGTCTGTGGTATTCCGAGTAGGATTCAAGGATTGAATGACTGTGATGAGCTTCAAACTCGCAATTGTTGGGCGTGATGACAAACGCAAAAGAATCAATGGATTCTATTCCGACATGATCGAGAACCAACAGATGATTAGCCGTGCTGTGATAGAGCATTTGGACCATTTTCACTGAGAGTATGGGAAGTAGCCATTGACAATGGTGATGCCCTACATACAGCTTGCCATGGAAGGAGCCTTGCAATTTCTGAAAGTAAGAAAGTAGTATGTTACAGAGATTCAGAAGACAAAGCATCTCCAAAACTCCAACATATTCTCCATTATTGCACAATAAGTAATTATTTCACGCTCTTTTATTTTTTAGCAATTCAAACTGATAATTATAATTGATCTCTTGACTAAGAATAATAAAATAACCATAGCTTGCTTCAAGCCAACAATCTCCGTGGGATCGACCCTTACTCACGTAAGGTATTACTTGGACGACCCAGTGCACTTGCTGGTTAGTTGTGCGGATTGCAAAAGTGTGATTGCAATTTCGTGCACCAGGCGTCACCGTTGTCAATGGCTACTTCCCATCCTCTCAGTGAAAAAGTTCCTCTACGGTTTCTCGCATGGCTAATCAGCTGTTGGTTCTTGATCATGTAGGAATAGGATTTACTATCCTTTTGAATCAGATTTTTGCTCAGGTCCCTCAATTTCAGCCAGAAAATACCTGAAATCACAGAAAAATACACAAACTCATAGTAAAGTCTAGAAATGTGAATTTTTCTTAAAAACGAATAAAAATATTCTAAAAACTAACTAAATCATACTAAAAACTTTCTAAAAACAATGTCAAAAAGCGTATAAATTATCCGCTCATCAGAGACACAGGAAAGAAGTTCAAAGTAAGGGGTGAAGAGCTGAGCCCCTATAATCCTCCTCCTTAGAGGAGCTGACCGTCAAGCTAGTGACGATAAAGAAGCACTTGTTGGGAGGCAACCCGATAATTTCGTATCCTTAGTTATTTTTCATAGTAGTAGTTTTCTTACTTATTTGATTTTTATTGAGTTCTTACTAATTTTCTGATCATGCAGCTATTTTAGAACAGGAACCGGATAAAAAAAAGAGAGAGAAAAGGGCACACGACGCGCAAGCATCGCTGACGCATACGCGTCAGATGGGTGTACGTGAAAAATAAATTTGAATAGAGAGTTGCGCGGGAGTGGTGCAAGAATGATGCCTCTAGCACAAACAAATCCACGCGTACGCGTACCCCACGTGTGCGCGTCATTTGTGATTTTCACCATTTACGCGAGCGCGTCAGCGACGCGTACGCGTGACCTGAAAAATCAACGTAAAAGAGTGTTTGGGCAGAAAGTTATGCTGGCTTGGGGTAGGAAGTATGATAGAAGCACAAATTTGGTCACGCGGATGCGTCGCTGACGCGTGCGCATCATTTGACCAAACGGCCATCCACGCGTGTGCGTGCATGACACGAACGCGTCGTATGCCAATATTGGTTCCCTAGCCACGCGAATAGAGAGTTGTGCATGCGCACGGCTGGCTTCGTGCGAATCGCGTAAAACCCATGGCACGCGGATGCGTTCCTGACGCCCACGCGTCATTACGGAAAACTTGCGACCCACGCGTACGCGTCGCCTTCGCCGCACAACTACACTAGTTCGTCGCCCAGTTTTTTTTCTTTCTCTCTCTCCCAATCCTAATTCTCTCTTGTTCTTTTTTCTTTATATTTTTCTTTCCTCTCACTATTTGTTTTTATTTTCATTTCTTCTTTGCTTGAGGACAAGCAAACCTTTAAGTTTGGTGTTGACACTTCGCTTAAGGGTTTTTCTGTTTATTTTTATGGCACTAAGGGAGGTGAATCATCTTCACAAAGGAGCACAACCTGAAGAATAAAACGACCGCTCGGATAGTAAGGTGGTTGAGTTCCTTTTATTTTTTATTCCCTCCCGCTTTTATTATGTTATGTTCCAGTTTCCTGCTACTTTATTTTATTTAATGCATGATCCTTTATTAGTAGAGTCATAGGTTCTAGTTTAGTTCTCTGTTAAGTGCTTTAATTCTGAAAGATGTCTCATGTATTGCCCACTGAGCTTGAAATCAAAAATAAAGAAGAACAAATGTAGTGCATGAGAATTTAATTTTAATTTTTAGAGTGGTCTTATTTAATTAAATGTGGTGGTATTTTCTGTGATTTCTGAATGCATGATATGAACAGTGCATATTTGAATTTGAATCAAGGGATGTTAATGTATAAGGAACAGGAATTTAGAGAATTATTATGACTTCTCTGAAATAAACAAAAATTTAATCCTTAAAGCAAAAGAAACAGCAAAAGAAAAAAATAAATAACTAAATAAATAATAAAAGCAAGGTCAAAGGCTTTGAGCATCAATGATTAGGGAGGTCAGACATGATTAAAAGTTCAAAGAGTTGTTTCCCTAGTCATATGCTTGTGGTGTGATTGTGTCAAGTAATCCTTGAGACAGAACACTTAGAGTCAAGACCAAGTGCGTTTAACAGAGTATGCCAAAGGCTTTGAGCACCACTGTCTGGGAGTAACTGAAAGAAAAATCAGGACTCAAAGAGAGTCCCCCAGTTAAGTGCTTGTGGTGTTTCTGTGTCAAGTAATCCTTGAGACAACATTTAAAGTCACGGCTAGGCTCAAGGTGCAAAGCACCAAAGAAAAATAAATTAAAGAAAATTTTTCTGTGTTTAAGGATTAAACTGAAATATAAAAGATCAGAGAATTCATAATATTATCCGAATTCTAATTCCGAATGACAATGACATCCTTCTGATTCAAAGGAAAGTGAGATGCCAAACCCATTCAGGATTATAGTTATAAACCCCACTATAAAAAGAGACATGAGCTTAATCGAACTCTCAATCTCATGTAAATTCACATCCTAAGCTTATATTAGTTTTGGTTGCTTGAGGACAAGCAACAGTTCAAGTTTGGTGTTGTGATGCGTGAGCATCTTTTCTATCTTTTTCTAGTAAATTTGCATCTAATTTGTTGAGTTTAATCAAGAATTAATTATATTTTAGCCACTATGGATGCTATTTTGAGTTTTGTGCAATACTGTTTATTTTAGGTAGCGTTCGGCTGGATTTGGTGGAGTTTCTGCAGCACAAGAATCGAAAGAGATGGCAGCGAGGAGCGACGTGTACTCGTGACTGACGCGTACGCGTGATTTGGAGCTTTCCACCGCGTGACTGACGCATACGCGTGATTTGAAGATTTGCTCAGCGACGCGTACGCGTGATCGACGCGTCTGCGTAACTCGCAGAAAAGACCATCGACGCGTACGCGTGACATGCGCCACGTGTAGAAAATGCAGAAAAATGTTGGGGCGATTTCTGGGCTGTTTTGACCCAGTTTTCAGCCCAGAAAACACATATTAGAAGCTGCAGAATGGACAAAACAAGTGGTCCCCACCCATGAGCTGAAGACTTGTTAAATAATTCGAATTTAAATTCAAATCTTATTTTTAGGAAAAGATATTATTTTAGTTTTAGATAGATTTTAAATTAATTAGGATTAATTATAAAAGGAATGCCAATAGGGTTATTCCAACACAACATTATTCCATTCCAATTTACAATCCTAGTTTTCTTCTCTGAACCTTGAGCAACTAATCCTTCATTGTTAATGTTAGGAGCTCTGTCTATTTGTATGGATTGATTCGTTTGCTCTTTCTAATTTAATTCATATTTTGATTTATATTTCAATAATTATTTTTGTTCTTTATTCTATGAATTTGGGTGGAACGGAAGTATGACCCATGTTCTCATTGAGTTCTTGTATAACTTGGAAAAGCTCTATACTTGAACAATAGCTTGAAAACATATTATCCTGAATTTCTAATTGTTTGTATTTAACGGGATACGTGATATATAATCCCCTTATTTTTGGATAATTAGGATTCTTGTGGCATATAAACTAGAATTTGATCATCACCTTCTAATTGGAATTAATTGACCAAGGAATTGGCAGTTAATGAATTTTAGAGGAGACTAGGAAGGTCTAAAGAATTAGGGTCTAGTCACATATAGTTTGCCATGAATTAAATCTTGCATGATTAAAATAGTTAGTAAGAAAATCAATCCGGAAAATAGATAACTCTAAAGCCTTAACTGTTTTCTCCCTATTTTATTCCCAACTCATTGCTGCTTGCTTTCTGAAATTCTTAATTTATTGTTTAATGCTCTTTGAATATCAAAACACTCTTTTCTGTTTGTCTAACTAATCCAATCACTTAACCATTATTGATTAGTCCATCAATCCTCGTGGGATGGACCCTTACTCACGTAAGGTATTACTTGGTACGACCCGTGCACTTGTCGGTTAGTTTGTGGGTTATAAAATACCGCACCATTAATCTGACTAAATCGGCGGTATTTTTTTAGTAATAATACTTCTTCCCTATTGCGGCAAACCTTGGCAGGCACACTTCATATTTGTAATATAGGGGCGCAGGATAAATATTTAGAACTACCTTCTGTAGTGCAGAGATCTAAAAAGGTCACTTTTGGGATTATTAAAGATAAAGTTAGAAAGAGGGTGGAAGCAAAAACTACTCTCATTTGGGGGTAGATGATGAGCGGATAATTTATACGCTTTTTGGCATTGTTTTTAGTATGTTTTTAGTATGTTTTAGTTAGTTTTTAGTATATTTTTATTAGTTTTTAGTTAAAATTCACTTCTTTGGACTTTACTATGAGTTTGTGTGTTTTTCTGTGATTTTAGGTATTTTCTGGCTGAAATTGAGGGACCTGAGCAAAAATCTGATTCAGAGGCTGAAAAGGACCGCAGATGCTGTTGGATTCTGACCTCCCTGCACTCGAAGTAGATTTTCTGGAGCTACAGAAGCCCAATTGACGCGCTCTCAACTGCGTTGGAAAGTAGACATCCTGGGCTTTCCAGCAATATTAATAATCCATACTTTGCCCGAGATTTGATGGCCCAAACCAGCATTCCAAATCAGCTCAAAACTGTCCGGCGTTAAACGCCGGAACTGGCACAAGAATGGGAGTTAAACGCCCAAACTGGCACAAAATCTGGCGTTTAACTCCAAGAGAAGTCTCTACACGAAAATGCTTCAATGCTCAGTCCAAGCACACACCAAGTGGGCCCGGAAGTGGATTTTTATGTCATTTACTCATCCTTGTAAATCCTAGGCTACTAGTTCTCTACAAATAGGACCTTTTACTATTGTATTCTCATCGGGGTAGCTATCTTTAGTCTTATGCTATCTTAGATCATAGGGGCTGGCCTCACGGCCATGCCTAGACCTTGTTCTTATGTATTTTCAACGGTGGAGTTTCTACACACCATAGATTAAGGTGTGGAGCTCTGCTGTACCTCGAGTATTAATGCAATTACTATTGTTCTTCTATTCAATTCAGCTTATTCTTGTTCTAAGATATTCATTTGCACCCAAGAACATGATGAATGTGATGATTATATGACACTCATCATCATTCTCACTTATGAACGAGTGCCTGACAACCACTTCTGTTCTACAAGCAAACAAGGCTTGAATGTTTATCTCTTGGATCCCGTAATCGGAATCTTCGTGGTATAAGCTAGAATTGATGGCGGCATTCAAGAGAATCCGGAAGGTCTAAACCTTGTATGTGGTATTCTGAGTAGGATTCAATGATTGAATGACTGTGACGAGCTTCAAACTCCTGAAGGCTGGGCGTTAGTGACAAACGCAAAAGAATCACTGGATTCTATTCCAACCTGATTGAGAACCGACAGATGATTAGTCGTGCCGTGACAGGGTGCGTAGAACATTTTCACTGAGAGGATGGGAGGTAGCCACTGACAACGGTGAAACCCTACATACAGCTTGCCATGGAAAGGAGTAAGAAAGATTGGATGAAGACAGTAGGAAAGCATAAAGACAGAAGGGACAAAGCATCTCCATACGCTTATCTGAAATTTTTACCAATGAATTACATAAGTATCTCTATCTTTATCTTTATGTTTTATTCATCATCCATAACCATTTGAGTCTGCCTGACTGAGATTTACAAGATGACCATAGCTTGCTTCATACCAACAATCTCCGTGGGATCGACCCTTACTCGCGTAAGGTTTATTACTTGGACGACCCAGTGCACTTGCTGGTTAGTTGTGCGAAGTTGTGATAAAGAGTTGAGATTGCAATTGTGCGTTCCATGTTGATGGCGCCATTGATGATCACAATTTCGTGCACCAGTAGACATGTACTTATCAAAGTAGTTGGGAAAGCTATCCCAATCTACAACCTTTTTTGTTTAAACTATCAGATAGTCTTATAATCGAGATCCATGGAATTTTATCTCAGTTTTGGTGGGGATAGAAGAGAGGGGAGAGAAGAATGTCTTGGATAAGTTGGAAAAGTATGACGCGACCCAAGAAGGAGGGGCCTGGGTTTTAAGGACCTGCGATCTTAGAATTTAGCACTTTTGAAAAAGCAATGTTAAAGAATAGCTACCAAACTAAACTTTGTACTTACTATGATGCTGAAAGGAAAGTACTACAGATGCCAATCTATTATGGAGGTAGAAGTGGGAGTAGTACCTTCGTGGGGTTGGAGAAGTGTCTTGAAAGGGCATAAAGTCCTTGAAAAAGGCTTGCTCTGGAAGGTAGGTTCAGGAGAGAATATCCATATTTTTGTAAATCCATGGCTGCCATTCCCTCATTCCATTGTGCTCCTATAGAGTCTGCAATAACAAGGCAAAATGTGAATTGGGTAAAAGAACTCCTAACTCAGAATAAGGAGGGGAATATTCAATTAATAAAGTCTTTGTTTCGTCTAGAAATTGCTTAAAGTATTCTTTCAATTAATATTGAAGAACGAGAGGACCAAATATCCTGGACTTTTCACAAGTCTGGTAATTACGAAATAGCATCAGCATATCAAGTGGCTTACCATTTTTTCCATCCACCAATTGAGTTTTGTCCACCTATAGCTCAATATAGTGATATTTGAAAATACTTGTGAAAAATGAAATTAGCCCCGAATATCAAATTCTTCCTCTGGCTCCATGGAAGACTTCCTGTCTTGTTGAATCTTCAACGGTGAATTTCTTTAATTTCTGCAATTTGCCTCCGGCGTCAGGTAGAGGAGGAATCTATTATGCACTACTTATTCACCTGTAATAAGGAAAAAAAATATGGTTCAGAAGCCCATTTGCAGGTGTGACGGCATGAAGAGAGGAAGAGAAACTCTATCGGTGCTAGAGGAGGAAAAATACTTACCTATCGAGGAATGGAGGTGACTAACAAAACTTACTCCTGGATGGAATTATGTGCTGGAATATTTGGAGAGCTCAAAACTGCTTGGCCTTTGAACATGAAGAAACTCCATCGGAAGAGACAAAATGAGCTTCTCGAAGATTATTAATGGAAGCGGTGAATATCCACTCAATTCCCTTCTAGTAAAACATTTGGGGTTAAAGCCCTCTTTTTAGATTTTGTGTCCTTTCATTATGCCTCTTTTATAATTCTTTTCTTTTATTATTTCTCTTTATAACTCAATACAAGAGTTGTTTGGGAGATTCTCACTCTCTTTTCTTTTATCCTTAATAGACCCATTATATTCCTTTAGTTATGAAATGAATACCTTTTGTCTTTGAAAAAAAAAACTAATATTCAAAAATTCAATTTTAAATATATAAATCTATTTTAAACCCTTAAACACTAACACATATGAAAAACTCCTAAAATCCCAAAACACACCTCAAATCCTAAATCAGCAAAACATATCAGAGGAATCTTCGTCGCAAGCTCCTCATCCTCATCGCCGCATCCTCCTCCGCATCACGCTCATCATCCTTAGCTTGTCGCCGCATCCTCCTCCGCGCTGCCTTCTTCCTCATTGCTGCTTCTTCCTTTGCGCCGCGCTCATCTTCGTCACTGCACTCCTCCTCATTGCCACTTTCTCCGAGCTGAAAATGCGTCTCAAGTATTTGGATGTATTTGTGTTGATAAAATTTTTTATTGCATTATTTTGTTTGATTTGGGATTTGTTACCTCTTCAAATTCTCTAGATTATTATAATGCTTGGTCTCTCCTTTCTTTTTTTTTCTGTTTAATAAAAAATTCTATCTTTTTAATTTATACATAATGTTAAATGTGTCTATGGTTCTTTTTATGTGTTTGTGTTGATAGTTTTCTTTTTTTTTTTTTTTTGCACGCCTCTGTTTAATTTGGATTTTGTATTAATATAATTTAAAAGTATTTATGTTATTCATTTAATTTTGGATGTGTTTACAGTAAAAATTTTATTTTTAATCTTATGTTGTGAACATTGAATTTTGAGTGCAAAAATCAAAATTTTATTGTTTAAAATGTTTTCTGTCTTTTTCTTATGAAAATGTGAACGGATGTGTCAATCAATTATTTATTATACAATTTTATAAATTTAAGTGTGTAAATAACTCATTTGAATATGAGTTTTGAATATATTGATAAAATACTTAATATATATTTTTATAATTTTAAATGTGTATTTTAATTTTTTTTATATCCAACATATAGTCTAAAATTATAATGTCAATTAAAAAACGTATTTGTACTAGTCTAAAGAAAGAAAAAGCAGTAATTAACAAGGCTTTTATAAACAAGAGGTTCAGAGACTTTACAATAAGAAGACAAAAATTAGAAGAAATAGTAACGTGAAAAAGTTGAAAGAGAAAAGACTCAAAGAGTGCTGTACGTGTGATAATGGTGTGTAGACCAGATGAGAGAAGGAAAAAAAAAGTAACTTCTTTATTTTTATAGAGTAAGTTAGAGAGATTTTAGATGATAAAATTTAAATTAAATCTGATTAACTATGTGCTTACCTAAAAACTTAGATTGACTCAATTAAAAAATAAATAAATAATATTATTAAATTAAAAAGATGACTAAAGGTTACATTTTAAAAGATAGGTAGTATTTTTTTTATATAATAAGAATAAGTGCGTAAATTATTAGAAAAAGAATATTTTTAATATTCTTTTTATTTTTTAGTATATTTAATAAATTTTAATAAAAAAATAAAAGTACTAAAAAATTAAAAAATATTTTTTAAAAAACAAATTTTTAATTTTTAAAAAAACTTATATCTAAAACAAAAATATTTTTAACATAATAAATAAATTAAAAAAATATTTTTATATTGTCAGGTTAAGCTTTAAAATAGTTCTTACTTCTTAGGATTGACGTTGTGTACTAAAATCGTTCCTAAAACTTTAATTGCACTTATCAATCTTTAAGATTGACAAAAATGGACTATATTAGCCCCTGACCCATTTTATGTTAACGGCGTCCTAACGGGATTTAATGATGTGGACCGTTAGTAACATGTGTCACTTTATGGTTTTGACACGTGTAATTGTATGATGACAGATCAATTAGTAACATGTGACATATTGGCATGAGCGATTGTGCCGCGTATTGCAACATTATTCGTCCACGTGTCATCTGCTATATCATTCTAAATGAACCAAATTGGTATGTGACTTTACATTAAGTGGTTTATTAGTTCTTGAAATTGAATGTCGTGCATCAAATTAGTCTCTTAACCAGTTTTTTCTATTGTTTTTTGTAAATTCAAAATTTTTAATATCTTTGGTTGCACTAATTTCAATTCTATTTTTTCACATGTCATTTAAATACAAGTGTTTTTATCTAAAAAAATATTTTTAACATAATAAATAAACAAAAAAGTCTTTTATATTGTTGCACCCAATCATAATTGCTGAATAAAAAGATATTTTAATATAAAATATCCAAACATAAAATTAATTTTACTTTTTAAAAAGATCTCTTAAAAAATTCTTCTTGTAAAAGCTTACTCAAACAAGTCATAAATCATTTTAGAGGTATTACTTATTTAAAATTTAGAATTTATGGTATAAAAAAGTTATGTTATTAAAATAAAATTTTAACATTTTATAAAATTAATCTAATAAAATTTAATTTTTCTTTTTAAGAGTTTCTAATCATAATTTTGTTTGGTAAAAAAATTTTAATCAAGTTTCTATAATTTACACATTCCTAATCACATCTTATGCTACATAAATATTTTTCATTTAGGTTCTATAGTTTAAAAATTTTGAAATAGAATTCCTACATCAAATGACAAATCTTCTTTTTTTTGTCTGCTTTGATATTTTGATATAATATAGGGATTTGATTATAAATATTTCAAATTATGAGAAAATTATTAAAATTTTCTGTAAATTGTAGAAACTTAATTGAAAACTCTTAAACTATAAAAAAACGTAATTGAAAACATCTGCACATACAAAATATTAAAATAATAAATCCTATTTATAATTTAAGTAAATTATTAATTAAATCTTCTAATTATTATACCCTTTTCTTTTGATTGTGTGACAAAATAATCAATTTTTATGGGACAATAGTAAAATTTAGTTTGTGATTTAATGTATACTCTTTTTCCCCTCCACATTTATGAAATTTGGATTGCTTTGAGAAGCTGATACGGGTGATAAATGTGAATACGTAACTACATTAAGACTTAGTTTGGTAAAAATTTAAAAAAAAATTGCTAAATTCCTTGTTTTGCATATAGTAAATAAAAAAGATCATTTGTTTGTATTTGCATTTTACAATTTTAAAAATAAAAATATTTTTAAAAGCATCTAAGAACCTTTTAAAATTCACTTATATTTATCAAAAATTTCAAAAATCTAATATAACCTCATACATTAATTAATATCCAAATTTAATTCTTACATTGATGTCTATTATAATATTTTAAATTTTAAAAACTATTTTACCAAACATACTTATTGTAACTTATACTTAGTAAAAGTCATTTTTAATTTAGTTTACCAAACTTAGATGTTACAACTTTTAAAAAATAAAAATTTTGCCAAACCAATCATAAGCCGCTTTTGATTTTTTATATGGAGAAGAGAATGTAGTAATACAACAATGTGGAGAAGAGAGATATTTTACATATATATGATGTTAGCAGAAAACGGACCCTCCGTTTTCAGTTTGAAAAAAAATAAAAAAAGTTAAAATTACAATACGGACGGTCCGATTTGTAATTTCAACAATAAAAAAAATTTTAATGTTGAAATCGGACCGTCCGATTTTCATTTCAACAAATTAAAAAAAATAAAAAATACAAATCGGACCCTCCGATTTCGTGTTTATTTTATTCTTCAAGCAAATCGGACGGTCCGATTTATAGTTTATTTTTTTATCAAACAAATCGGACCGTCCGATTTGAATAAAACACCATATAAAAAAAAAACACCTAATTTTCCCATAACAATGTATTACACCTATATTTAGCCAATATAAAAAAAAAATTAGCCAACATAAGCACTACACTTGCAAATCAATTTCAAATGCTAAAAAATAATTTTTAAAAAAAAGGGAGGGGGAGAAAGGGTTTGCAACTACATAGTCACAATTTCCTTTTCCTCGTTTGTTTTCAGCCTTTTTGACAAGGTCTAATCCATTACGCTGCATTTCTGTAAGTACCAGCAACATCACAAGCATATACAATTATACACCAAAGTAAATTCATTTTATGAACTAGAATCCGAAAGCTAATCAAATTTCCACGAGAAGAGAAAGTTCGAAACAGATCAAGCGATGTTAGCTCGCGTGACTAGTAGAATTATGGCTGCTGAAAAATACAGAAATATTAATCTCATCACAAGGCACTGGCAGCAATATTATACAATCCTTTGATGGCCATTGCTATCATGAAGTGGTATTTTGATATTTCATCAGAAGAAAATGAAAAAGTGACGCGGGGTATTATTTTTGAATTGGTCAAATTTACACCAGGTTGCCACTCTCATTGGTCAAATCATAAAACTTTTTATCATGAAGCACTATTATTCTACTTAATGTGAGAATTCACCTGTCTTGTAACTGAACTGAACTGAACTTTAACTGTATGGCATCGCAGTGCTTTATGTAGTCACATCACGGCGGCAACTGCAGTCGTTTCATGTGCCTTTTACTGCAATTCTCAGCATTTCCAAAACAACAGCAACAGGAAAGTGGCAGCATGCCTTGCGGTATTGGAGTCATCAGTTGGATCAGCATAGGTAGTAAAAACATCTCTTTTAAAAATTGAATCAATCATAAGAATCTAGTTTGACCTAAAGACAACATGACATTGAATAATAAGCTCATACCTTCAGGCAAGAAGGGTCGGCTCCTTGACCAAGCATTCATGATAGTAAGTTGTTTCTTCCCAGTGTCCCATAAGGACATTGCTCAGCAGCAGCAGCAGCAACCACCTTTTTCCACTAGGGGCAGTCAACTACACCAAAATATAACACCACAGTGCCCTTTTATAAATCATATATGAGTTTATACCATTTATATTTAAATCTCTTTTAGATGCATTAGGATGTTTAAAGTGCATAGGCACACAAACAGAACAACAAAAGCAGAATAAAATGTTTACATTAGGATACAACTAAAAACTAACCATTTTGCAGCAAGAAACTACCTCCTTATCCACACCTGAATGATTTTGGTCCATTAATCATGAAATCACTAATCATGCAAAAAATTCTCTTACATAGCCTCTGCAACCTTCTCCATAGTCCATAATATCAAAATGACCTCTTCTCCTCACAACTCTCCAAGAACGGAATCACCCAATCTCCTTCTCTTTTAACTCCTTCATTCGCTTTACATACCACACTGTTACCCCCTTTACTCGATTCATCAAAATCTACCATTTGTTTTGTCTTCCTATGCCGCAACAACACAAGCTCCAACATGTTCCTCCGAGCAGTGTAAACAGGATTAGGCTCAATCAAACTCCCCTTCCTATATACCTCCCTAAGAATAACAGTCTGAGTTTTCCCCTTTGTGGATATGTAGAATATCCCAGGGTGCTTCAGCAACAACTCGCGCAGATTAACCTCAATTGCGAAATCCCTACGAAAATGCACCAAATGATCAACATGAACCATCTTCTCGACAGTCATGCTCAAAAGCTCGTGAAGAACAGCAACAGCTCTCTTCTCATACCGATCAATACTGCCCGAGTTTCTAACCCTTATGGCCTCTTTGCTCTCATAAGGCTTAGTATAAGGAAGCCTCTGCCAATTCTTCAATCTCTCTCTAAATCCTTTCTCAATCTTGAAACCTGTTGGGAGGTTAATTGGGAATGCAAACTTTGTCTCAAACTCACTCAACCATTTTTCAGTGTATTCTTTTTCCCTCCATTTCTCAACTTCAGCAACAACCCCAAATTCACCATTTTCACAAACCAATTCCACAACCTCCAAGCCAACCAACCTGAAGTCATCACTATGCTTTCCCAAAATTGAGTCTCGGAAATCATCAGGCAAACTAAGTTCCCTTTTAATCATCCTCAAAGCATGAACACGAAGTGTGCCATTCACTGACATCATAAGAAGCTTCTTCACCCTCTTCACAACCTCCAACTCATTGTTCCTCACAACAACACGTTCCATTAGGACCAGCTCCTTCATCTTCCTTGTGACCCTGCAACACGGGTTCTTCCTTACGGGGTGAAGGAACACCTCGAAAATGTGTGGGTACTTGCGGAGGAAGGAGCCAATAGGGATGTTGAGTCCGAGGATGTTCCTCCAGCGGGACATGAGCTGCAGGGAAACGAAGGTTCCACGCTTCCGGGAAGACATGAAGGTGTGGATTCCAAGGATGAGTCTGAGCTTGGACATGCAGGATACAAGGTTATCGAGGTGAGTGTCTCGAACCCTGTCTTCTAAACGGGTTTGTGCAGAGATCGTTGGTTTCTTCCATCTTCTTTGGAGAAAGACGAAAGGGGTGAAAGGGTGAGAGTTTTGGTGTCTAAAGAAGCTTGACAACAGGTTCATGTCCTTTATTTAAGCGATGGAATTTGAAATAGCAAAATGGCTTGCAATGATGCTTCTTACTTTGGTACTTAGCTTGTGATGGCCTTCCCTCGAGTGTCGCAAACAAACTAAGAAAATCCCAATGAATGTAGGAGAAAATAAGAATTGCAATCATATTTCACCAGACTCAGAATTAAAATACCAAACTGAGGATATAGTTAATGATTGATAAAAAGTCACAAAAGACATTAGGTTGGGGTGCCAATGAAAATTTTATCAACAGCAAAACACCTGAATTTGGAACAGAGCCAAAACTTAAAACAGATGGTGAATATCATTAGCAACACAGGTATAATGAATTTGAGGCATAATTAAAATCAAAATCCTTATCCAAAAGGACTGTAAGGCGAGAGTTGAATATGACTATATGAGGCATCATGAATGGATTCTAGAGTATTACTAGAAACACAATGTTAGACCTAATCAAAACTAACTACTAAATCTACCAATTAACAAACAAATGAAAAACCTAAATTTCAAAACTAACTACAAAATCAGCCAACAAACTACCTAATTAAAATAATAAATTTTAAAACTAACTACTAAATCGTCTAATAAACTACCTGATTAAAAACCTAAATTTAAAAACTAACAAATCAGCCACTTAAACCAATTCTACTTATCTAAAATTTAAAAACCTAAATCAACTAATTACTATTAATAAATTAATTAATTATGTAAAGAAAAGCTGAAGATTGAACTCACTGGAGTGAAGACAGGGAAGTAGGAACTCACCACTCACAGCGAGTAGCAACTAGAGGCGGGATGACGACGGGACCGGCGAGCAGAGGACGGTGAAAGGATGAGAAGATGAAGAACAGACACCGGCGCTGTGAACCAAAAGCGACGACGACGTGAATGAGCGAGCAGAGATGCCTGCCTGTGCCTTTGCATAGTTGTCAGAACCAAATGGTTAATGTCAAATTACTAGATTATTGATTCGACAAGTTAAACCGATTAACTTGATTTTATTTAAATACAAATATAAAATAGTCAATTTATAAATATTAAATTTATAATAATAAAAAATATATATTTTTACTAATATACAGTAACAGTAATTAATTATTAATTTTTAAAAATAATTAATAAAAAATTTCATTTTACATTAAATTTACATTAAAACAATTAAATAAGAGCAACAATCAAATATTAAACTTGAATTAAAAAAAACTTACATTAAAATAGCATCAATCAATTATTGAGCTTACCTTAAAACAGCAATAATCAAGTATTAAAACTAAAATTCTGACTTGTCATCAAACACTCTAAGTATTAATTTATTGGTTTATTAGTTCAACTAAAAAAATTATTTTATAATAAAATAATAAATAAATTATAAATAAAAATTATAAAATATAATTATAATCTAAATATCTAATATAAACATTAGCATAGAGCTAAATTTTAAAATGGTCCCTAAAATTGGTATGTGCATTAAAATCGTTCCTGAGATTTCAATTACATCAATTATATCCTTGAGATCGACAAAAATGCACAATGTTAGTCCCTTACCTATCTTTTATCAACGATGTGATGACATGACTTGATGACGTAGGATGTTAGTGACACGTGTCACTCCATAATTTAGCCATGTGTAATGGTATAATGATGTGTTGACCAGTGAAACATGGCATACTGACGTGGATGGTTGTGTCACGTGTCACAGTGTTATTTGGCCACGTGTCCCAACAGTATTCGTCCTTGTGTCATCATTATAGATGCACCTAGTCTCTCACTTTAAGTTAAATGATTAATTTTAGTCTCTAAAATTGAATGTCATGCACCAAACTAGTCTCATCACTAGTTTTTTCTCTTTTTTTTCTATAAATTCAAAATTCTCAATATCTTTGAATCCATTAATTTCAATTCTATTTTTTTACATATTTCTTAAATACAAGTGCTTTTATAAAATATTTTTTTCTCTCGCGGATATTCGTAACCGCCGTCTTTGAGTTGACATAAAGATATTTCAAGCACCCCCACTACCATCTCCAACCTCTTTCGTCTAGACTGAAGAGGTCGGAGATGGTAATAAGGGTGCTTGAAGTGCCTTTAGTCTAGCCCATTTACACACAATAGAAACGTGTATTTCATAAAAACCGAAAAAAATGTATATTTTAATTCTTAATTTATTGTAAAAAACACAATTTTTTTAAAAAAAAAGTGTTTAATCAATCATATAATTCTTTTTTAAAATAACATACTTATATATTACAAAATTTAGTTATTATAGAAAAAATTACTAAAATCTTAAAAATTTTTAAAAAAACACTTGTATTTAAACGATATGTGAAAAAGTAGAATTGAAATTAGTGCATCCAAGATATTGAAAATTTTAAATTTTTTAAAAAATGAGAAAAAATTAGTGAAGGGACTAGTTTGGTGCACGACATTCAATTTCAGGGACTAAAATGAGTCACTTAATACAAAGTGAGGGACTAATTTGGTGCATCTATGATGATGACATAATAGATGACACATGGACGAATATTGTTGCAACACGTGACTAAATAGCATTGTGAAATGTGGCACAACTATCCACATTAACATGCCACGTGTCACTGGTCAACACATCATCATACCATTACATATTGCCAAATCATGGAGTAACACGTGTCACTAACAGCCCACGTCATCAAGCCATGTCATCACGTCGTTATTGAAAAATGGGTCAGGAATTAATGTGGTGCATTTTTCTCAGCAAGTAAACATAGTAGTTTAGGTATGTAACATGTGTAACACATAGTTATTAAAATTGGACTAGATCGACCAGTTTGACCAAAAAACTAGTGAACCGGATCCTATATTGGTTCGGTCTAATGATTGGACCGCATCAGACAAAGAATCGGTGCGAATCGATAAAAGCTGGTCCAACCGAACTGCTTGAGTTTCAAAATTTCCTCACAATGAAAGAGATGGAGTTCAAACCTCCCCTCCTCAACGAGAGAAATTGTAGTCACAACCACCAGGGCTGTCTTGTTTGTTATTAATATATGTGTTGTGTAAATTAAAATACATATGATATCTTTCAGCAAATAATTTATATCTATTTAATTTATTTTAATTTTAATTATACTCACTTATTTTTTATTTTCATAATTATATAATATCTATTAATATTATTTTCAGTGAATACTCATAGTATATAATAGTATAATAGACATAAACTAATTAATAAATTATTAAAATTCGAAAATAATAGTTATTTTAATATAAAAAGAAAATAAAAAAATTTATGATAGAGTAAAATTAACAAAATACTTATTGTTCCTGTTCCATATTATTTTAGAATAGCTAAATATTTTTAAAATGTTAGTGAAAATATGTATTTTAAATTTTTGACTATATTTTGTTTTTTATTTACATAGGATCGGATCAACCGGTTCAACTGGTGATCTACCGATTGAACCAATAATCTAGTAACCCAGTAACTTAATCGGTTCGATCACCAGTTCGATTTTGATCAGTATAGTATAACATAATAGTTTAGTATTTGAGTTAAATCTCAAAGTGGTCTCTGAACTTGCACTCGAGCCTCAAAGTCTTCCCTAAACTTGCATTGGCCCCAATATTGTCCCCGAATTTAACAAAGGTGACTCACGGTCGTGAAGCATTTTCCGAAGAATATTCCCAAACGGCGTGATGACGTGTATGGAGAGGCATCACGTTGGAATGGCAACAGCTATCTGACGTGGCTGTTATCATTTTTTAACTCAATTTAGTCCCTGAATTATTTTATAACCCTAATTCCCAATTTATTATTAGAAACTACTATGTTTCTTCTTCGCTACTCTCCGTCGTCTTCTCTACCATTGTTGAGCTGCCATTCCATATGATAATATGCAGCTTATACTAATTGTTTCCAAATTTGTTTGTGTCAAACTAAACACCATCAAAAGGTAACACAAAGTATATAACTTACAATCCAAAACACATACACTTGACACATGGATCTAAGAAAGCATAAAGTTCAATGTGTAAAATCAAAATGTCTCAACAGAAAATAGCAAATGGTCATTTCTTGAATTTTCTTGGTGGTTTGAACCCCGGGGTTGGTACAAAATGCAGGACGTTACGCAACCTTGAAGCTGTAGCCGCAGATGCACCAACCATTGGATTGATACGAGCAATTGTTGGGGGGTGTTTGAAATTGGAATATTGGGTGGTGGAGAAGCATTTGAAACATTTGGTGGAGGAGCACCGGTTGCTGGTGGTGGGATTGAGGCTGATTCAGATGGTGAAGGTTGTCTTCTTTTTTGTGGGAGCTTTGGTGGTCTTGCTTGGACTTGCAGGTCAGGTGTTGCAAATATCTACAGGTGCATATTCTCTTTTTCAAGTCCACTTCCATATTGTTTGGTCATCCATGGACCTCGAATTATTCATAGTCTACATCTCCAGACCACATTGGCACCCAATTCTTTGATTCATTCCTGATCTTTTCCAAGCGGCTGCGTTGAACAGGGGGTAGTAAGCCAACATGGTTCCTGAATTTCATTTTGTTTCGGACTATCGGGACCCAAAATGCTCCCTCACTTTACATAAGTGACATCAAAATAGTCCCTACACATACATAAAGTAGCGTTTGGTTGCGAGACAGAGACCAAGAGATAGAGACAGAGAGACAGAGAGACAGAGACAGAAATCTAATTTAGTATTATGTTTGGTGTAAAATTGTACAATACTAATTTATGTCTCAGTATCTTGTTTGGTTTGAAATAAAAATAGAGACTAAAATTTTAAATTACAAAAATGCCCTTAATTTTAATTAAGGGCCCTAACCCCCAAATCCAATTTCATTTTTCTCAGCAACCAACTCTAACCCCCTTTATCCTCTCCTCTGCCATTTCTCCTCTCCTTTCCGGTGAAGGAATCCTCCACCCGGTAGCACCTCCAAGAGTCCGAATGACGACGGCGCATCTCCTTTGGTCCACGTTTGTGGCGCTAGTTGCTCTCCAAAATTTGTGACTTTACTGCCATTTGTGCGTCTATGGTTAGCGTCGCCACCGTCGTCACCGCCCACGGGGTTCATTTGAAATTAGCAACTACTATAAGCTTCACGAACATGAGATGATGTTGCAGTGAATTGAACTGTGTACTCTATTAATCCTGTATTACTATCCTTTTTACTTTTCTTGCAACAATATTAAACAAAAAATCATTTGACAAAGCAATTGATATCATAAGCAACACAACATAATGAAATTAACTCTTAACCAAGCTTATACCCTAGAGTATCAATCATGTACAAGCAAGGTTGCTATAACCTAGCAACACTCAATTAAACCCTAAAAAAGTGTAGGAACCTAAAATTATTGGTACTAGATCTACTACAGAGCAAAGACATACAGGACATTCATTCAGGAATTTGGTATGGTTATAATTACTAGTGGATAGTCATCTAGCACTAGTTTGCGCTGTTTATTCTTCGATCCTCATGAAATTTCAACTGATAAATTTCCCAAAATGTATACCATTTACCCTTCTTCATCATAATCCTCATCTTCTTCTATCCGACTACCGAGATTTGCAAGCTGCATAGTGTCAATGGCCATCTTGTCTGCATCAAAAAGGGACCAGCCATGGATTTTCTCATGATTTATCTCTGTTGCCGGTTCACGAACAAATCCAAACCAGGCAAAGAATTTCTTCAACTTCAATGCTACTACTTCACACCATTAACAAAAATAATTACAAACCAAGCAAAGAGGTTCTCAGTACAAACATACCTTTCAAATACAAACAAATTTGATTTAAACATTACACAAATAATGATTAAATCCACAGATCAAATTGATTATCACAAGAAGAGAAAAGTCTCAATGCTAGGTCACGAACAAATCCAAAGATTAGGACACGACGGAAAAGATGAAAGAAATCAATGAATTAAACAACATTTGTATAAAACTAACTTGGGTCAGAGCAGTTCAGACGAGGAGTTGATGGTTGAGGTGGACAGCAATCAGGGAGAGGCTTCTTTGATTTTCCTGTGAAGGAGAAGAAGAGGAGATGAGAAGATGGGGGCTACGAAGATGAACTTGCAAGCGGCTAATCACTTACCTAGCGGTGGCGAGGCCAGCGGCGACGCATCGGCTGTTCTTGAAGAAGAATGCTTGAGCGACTACAGTGGCTGTTCCGAAGAAGGAGAAGATGGAGTCACGAGGTTGATTAAGAAGCCCTGATTTACATTAAGGGTAATTTTGAAATTATAAAATTAGAATGGGGTAATTTAGGTACAAATTATGATTAAAATTTCTGTCCCCGTCTTTAAATTTTTCTGTCTCCAGTGTCCTTACTGTTTAGAGGTACTAAAATACTGAAATTTTGATGACGGAGACAGAAATTTAAGTACCAATCTCTAGCTCAACAAACATAATACTGAGTCTCTATCTCTCAGTCTCAATTCTAGTCTCTGCAAACAAACGCTACCTAAGTGACATCAAATTAGTCCATGCACACGTATAAGTGACAACAAATTCATCCCCACGATTTATTAAGTTCTACTCCTATCTCATTCTATCAATACAGGCAACAACAATGTGTGAAACAAACCAATAGATATAAAAATAGAATTATGAAAGCAAAACATGGCTACAAAAAATACATCAACCTAAGGAGTTCAACCCTTACTAAAATACAATAACCAGTAAATAGCAAAGACATCGTTACCTTTTGCATGTCCGAAATGAAACACCACCCATTTTGAAAACAGAAAATGCGTCATCATCCTCAACTTCAGAAAATTCATCCTCTGAGTTAGGGGGTGTCTTTATTTCTCCGAAATGCCAAAAACGAACAATAAAAATGCAACAAGAAGATACGAAGAAAACCCTAACAAAAATTTTCAGAAAAATCACATAAGAAAAACGATGAACGAATGAATATATAACGACTTAACAATGTACAAAAAGTCGTGATCAACAAAAACAAAGGAGTGGACGGTAGCTATTTTGTTTCTCCTTTCTATTTTGGTTACCTCTAACAATCAAGATGCTTCCGTCAGACTACTACGTGTGCGATAGAGACAAAATAATCAGAATATGCTTGCTTTCCTTGAGAGAGAAGGTCAACAATGGAAGCTCAACAATGGCAGAGAAGACGAAGGATAGCAGAGAGGAAGAAGCAGAGTGGTTTCTAATAATAAATTGTGGATTAGGGTTATAAAATAATTCAGGGACTAAATTGAGTTAAAAAATGATAACAGCTACGTCAAATAGCTGTTACCATTCCAACATGGCGCTTCTCCATACACGTCATCATGCCGTTTGGGAATATTTTTCGGAAAATGCTTTAGGGACGACCGTGAGTCACCTTTGTTAAATTTAAGGACAATATTGAAGCCAATGCAAGTTTAGAGTCGATTTTAAAACTCAAATACAAGTTAGGAACACTTTGATATTTAACTCTTTAATATTTTCTTTTTAGATTTGACAAAAAAAAACACAAAAAAATTGTATTGTATCACAAAAATAAAAGACAAAAGAGTATATACCCATTTTGGTCCTCAAAGAATTTCAGACTGGACACTTTAATCCCCAACTAAAATTAATTACTCGATTGGTCCCTAATAATTAATTCCGTCAGTCACTTAGGTCCTTGGCTCCGTCAACTCTAACGAAAGACAAAATAGTCCCTGAAAACTCTAACATGAGACAAAATAATCCCTGACAACTCTAACAAGGGACAAAATTATCACTGACCCCTTTATTCGAAAACGACACTATTCTTCCCCAATTTTTATCATATCTCGCATAACCCTAACATTCATACTCTTCTTCTTCACTTTCACAGTCTTTTTTTCCATCTTTTTCTTCCTCCTCTTTAGCTCCAAGATTAAGCCATGGTGTAATTGTCACACGTGTCGCACCTACCTCAAGATGTCATGGACCACACACTTTCTAAATCTTTGTGACTGGTACATCCACCTCCTCTGCACTTCACCCACCAAAAGCATCCACTTGCACGTCTTTGATAACATCACCTAACCCCGACAACGTCCACGACATCCTCAAGACTAATTTCCACAACTACTCTAAGGGCACGCCTTTCTCCACTCTTCGGCAACCAATATAGATTGTTGGACGTTAGGACATCATGAGAAGATTCTCCTTTGACATCATATGCAAATTCTCATTTCAAATAGACACCGAGTGCTTCATTCCTTCTTTTCCGGAGTCTAAGTTAGCAGACAATTTCAACCTCGCATCCAAGCTATTACAACGAACAATGTCGCTGTTGCCGCTCATATGGAAACTGAAGCGATTACTGAACATTGGTTCGGAAAAGAAGCTGAAGGAAGTGATCAGAATGGTGGACAATGTGGTCATGGAGATGTTAGGGCAGAGGAGGAGGGAGATGGCAACAACAACGACGAGTCTTAACAAATCAGACTTGCCGTCTAGATTCATGAGATCCATCGAAGACGACAACTAGCTGAGAGACATAGACATTAGTTTCCTGAGTATGAATTGGTTGAGAATAAGTTGAGGATTTTTTTCTTGTGAACATTAAATTTATAGAGTGTGCATTGTGTAGTTTGAAGTTACAGTGTTAAACTGTTAGTGTTATGTGAGATATGATGAAAATTGGGAGAGAACAGTGTCATTTCCAAACAAAGGAGATCAGGGACCATTTTGTTCCCTGTTAGAGTTGTCAGGGACTACGTTGTCCTCCGTTAGAATTAACGGAATAAAGGACTTAAGTGACTGACGGAGTTAATTGTTAGGGACCAATCGAGTAATTAATTTTAGTTGGGGACTAAAGTGTCCAGTCTGAAATTCTTTGAGGACCAAAATGGGTATATTCCCAAGACAAAAAATGAGAGAGAGTATTTTTTCGTGAAAAGCCCCGTCGTCATTTATGGAAATGGTTAGGGACAAGATTGGTAGACAAATAGTTAGTTACCAAAGCAAGGGAGAAAGGGTGACTGGGTGAGCAAGAGGAGGACCATGTCTATGTGGCCTTATCCGCAACCCAACTCCAATCCTTCTTTGCCCCGCACCAACACTATACAAATTTCTGAAACAAATTCCACCTTCCAAAAGGAAAACCATAAAAATAATGGCACTTCTGTGCTTCAATTCCCTCACCCTCCCCTCTCTCCATTCACCCATTCCCTCTTCTTCCCTCGTCACTCCTGGTAAGTCACCCTATTCCCCCACTTTTCCTTAATTTCCCCAAATGTTCCATTTTTTGCTTTCTATTATTAATTTCTCCGAAAACATTTGTTAATAATGCCTGTGATATTTTTCTGTGCTCAGTTTTCAGAGTGCAACTTAAGCTCCCTGTTGGTGTGCCCACCAAGTGTTTGAACTTTGTTCCAATTCGAACAACACCCTCTAAGGGGAGGAGCATGGTGGTGGCTGCGGCAGCCGCCGATGGTGCTGCTCCTGCCGAAGGGGGGTCCCCTCCTCCACCGGAGGGAGAGAAGAAAGAGAGCGCCGCGGTGGATAAGCTTCCCCTGGAGTCGAAGCTGAAGGAGAGGGAAGAGCAGAGGCTGAGGATGAAGATGGCGAAGAAGATAAGGTTAAGGAGGAAGCGGCTCGTCAGGAAGCGGAGGCTGAGGAAGAAGGGTAGATGGCCACCTTCCAAGATGAAGAAGTTGAAGAATGTCTGAAGAAGAAGAAGAAGAAGCACTATGTAATGCATACAATTGTGCTTCTTTTTTGCAGGTTTTTTAGTCCTGAATCTGAACCTGATTCTCATTATAATTGTATTTTGTAGTTCTGGCATTTGTTGTTATGTGTTATGTAAAAGACAGTTTTTGTTAATTGAGATTGCTTTTTATAGCCTAACGTTGCAGAGCACTCACCTGTTGCCTGTTGGTTGTAGTAAATAGGGTGTTTCATTCGGAATGGAGTGGTGTGGTGCTATCATGTGTGTTTATGTGATAAATGGTGGTGTATTTGTGTGTTAAATTCATCCCATTTTTTAGCAAAGAAGACAAGTCAGTGAAAGAAATAAGGATCACATTCTATCATTTATCGGAAAAAAGTTTGGGTATCACTGGTGTGAAATGAGAGATTTTTATGCTTTGATATTAGAAGAGAGGAAGAATGAATGGCATTCGAGAAATGCGCTAATATTATGAATATAAAACATCAGAAAATTTCATATTTTGGCATTGTTTGTATGCCCTGAAGACTCCTTGTAGCTTTAGGAGCCGCCTCTAGCGAGTTGTTCAACAAATCTCACTTTGGTCCTGAGATTTATAAGTTGCACTGATTTAGTCTCTATGGTCCTGAGATTTATAAGTTGCACTGATTTAGTCTCTGAGACAAGTTGCACTGATTTAATTTCTGACTTCCTAATTGTTACAATTTGGTCCTTTAAATTTAAAAAAGTACACCAATGTAGTCTTTCGTGTATCTTCCGTCGCTGGAACTCAACACCGTTAGTGATGTAGTTCAAGCCTTGTCACGTTAGACATATTAAAACGATGTTGTATGCATTTTGACGTTAAAGAATGTACTAAATATTGTTTGAGAGAGTTTGAACAATACTAAAACGTTATACTCTTTCCTTTTAGTATTGTTCAAACCCTGAAATTACATCATTTAGTGCTCTTTTAGCGCCAAAACGTGTACAACATCGTTTCAATATGTCCAACATAGCAAGACTTGATCTATCTCACTAACAGCAGAGGAGGGACTATTGTAGTGCACTTTTTTGTATCTGAAAGACTAAATTGTAGCAATTGAAAAGTTAGGAACCAAATCAATGCAATTCGCGAATGCGACCAAAACGAGGCTTAACTCTATCTCCTATTGTTAAGTTCAATGACTGCTCTTCGAGAGTTTTCACTGTTAACGGAAATGCACTGCTGAGACACGTAAGACATGGTTTTTTTATGCTCCTTTCTAAATGTTACCAGTATATCAAGGGATGAGAAAATAACCATCCTTCAATCATCAGGTAAAACTTATCTGCGGCAGAAAATCATGTAATGATCGCGTTAATCCTAAAAGATCCTTTCCTTTGTTCACAATCAAATAGATGTGTTTAGTACATCCAATAGTGTACTCCAAAATCCCAAGTTTTCATTTACTCTAAAAGTTCATGTTTCCCTTTCCCCCCTCCAAAACCCTAAATGACAAATTACTGTTGCCAAATTACTCAACACAAGCATAGCTATACAGAAAATGTTATTATAGGAACTTAAAGGCACAAATCATATGATGGGGTGGTCATGGTAATGGGGAACCCTCTACATGGCTTACAATATATACAAACCCCACTATGAACTAAGGAAATTATGCTCAGAAGATGAAGGCGGCTTTATGGGAGAGTAAGTAAGCGTCCTCTTCCTTTCTTTTTCTTTATTATTTTTTTTTTATTTTTTTGTCACCTACTTGTCAGTGGATTAGCAAATGCTTTGGTTCTCCTCGGATCATGCTCTTTTTCGGCTGATAATGCAACCTATGTTTCTCCTCCAATCTTTTATTTTCAAGGAGTTAGACTAACGTATCGCCTCTAAGGATATTGAATTTGCAGAGTGGGCAAGTTGCTTTTGTCCGGAGCCAGCGGCTGATGCATCCACAGTGGAAATGATGGGTACAGGGGAGGCGATACAGTTCTGCTCCATCAACATAAGGGGATAGGCAGATGCAGCATTCCTACAATATTATCAGTAGTAGCTTAGTTCTCTGGTCATCATGTGATTTGTAACTAGGCGAAGTAACAAAACATAATAAGCAATTTTCAGGGGGTTTAAAATAAACCCAGAAGAAACAGTCTAACACTGTGAGATTGAATAATAAATCAGTGATAATCACAATCATATTAGGTGCAAATCAAGGATAAAATAACACATATCTAGGGCCAAAATAACAATCAATGAACAGTTAGGGTGGCAAAATAACATCATCGCATTATCTAATTTTGACAAGCCGTGTTTAAAACCAGACCAATCCAAGTATAAGATTTCAACGTTTGTCAAGTAAAAATTGATATAACTAAAGCTCGGTTTCTTTTGAATAACTAAAGCATGAACAAGCCGAATCCATCAGACAGAATCATGGAATGGAAATGGGTAACAAAGGATATATCAGAAAAGATACCAAAATGACATAACAAAGTAAATAAGGTTGCCCAAAGGGAAGAAATTTGACATGAAGGGATATAGTTACAACTAATAAAATTATAAAATGATGTTAACAATAAAGAAGACTGAATGAGAGACCTGAAAAGATGTACTCACAGAATCATCTGGTTCGAGAAAAAGTTCACTGATAAGATTTTCATTGTATGAATCTGATCCTGCTTTTTCAATTTGCTGCTTGTTGTCATCAACCAACACTAACAAATTTGATTGGCCAAACCTATACTTAGGAAGTGACCTAATATCCTCTTCTGATGCACCTTCCCTGATTCTTATAGCATAAGCTAATGCTATTATTGGGATAAGGCAAAAGAGAGCAAAGAAAATTATACATGCCATCCCAATGCAAAAGATAATAAAAAATACATCAAAGGCTAGAAACACCACTGTTAACCTGCAACAATGTGATAAATACACCATTGAGTATTCCAAGCTTCCAATAAATTATGTAAGGATGACACTAATCAACCTATGTTAGAATATGAAGCAACAAAGAACAGACTTTTTAGAGTAGTGATAAATATACAACTAAACCTTGTCCAATTAAACGAAGTTGACTATATGAATTAGGATCCGGTATATTGTTGTTATAAATCATGTCTACATTCAAACTATTCTTACCAGTAAAGTTGCGGAGAATCTTCCAGTAGTGCTTGGCCGCCCACAACAATCCAATAAAATCCAAACACCCACCAGACAGATGATGCCAGAGTGTTCACCGGCTCTAACCTCTTCAGGATGCTGAAAGCAATAAATAACAGTAGAATGCAAATTCAATTATCTGCCAGTGTAAAAGGAATAGAAAGGCAAGCATACTGCACACATGGATATAGAAAACCATTCTTCTTCCCGTACAACACTTTGAACACCAGTCCCCAACACATAAATAAGACAGTGTAAACTGGTGAAGGTGATGAGGGTATTCTACAGAAAAGAAACCTTGCAAGAGCTATCCACATTTTCATTCTTACAAACAATCCAAATTAAAGTAAGCACTCAACATCTCATCCTTTTTCCAGAATTTTGCAATGACAGTTAAAACAGAAGTAAGCTTCATGGACAGTCAGCTCTTTAAATACACAATAATTATGCAATTCTAGTAGGTAACTACCATTGTAGATATGACTAGACATTAAACCTCACTAGTATAACGATACCCTGATGTCATTGCTCTGACTTAGATACATGATTGCAATTCAACTGATACTTTGATCTAAATCCTCATCATAACTATCGTATGTCATCAAATGTCTAATGGCTAACAACACCACAGAGCACCTCCTCATCATAGTACATACATTATACATAATCGATTATTGAATTGAAGATTAACAGACTATGCATTCAAGTAGTAAGCTTTGGTATAAAGTGTGACTAGAAAAAACGAACTTTAACAAAATAAGCTAACCTATTATACTCTTTAAGCCAGTTACAAATATGTCAATCCATGCAAAACGGAATAACTAACTGTGTACTTTCAAATTCATCATCAGCTTAAAAAAATGGTTACTGTGTCATTTTTAGACCAATTAATAGTTTAAATAACAAAATTGCACGACCTGATAGCACATTTGAATTCAAGGCCAATTAAGTATAAACTGCGTAGTAGAGGAGATTGAGTACCTAGAATTTCTAAATAAAACCAAGACATAACTCTCAGTGATCACTATAATGATAATCATCACACCCAAATTAAAGGTTAACATATTCTCCTTAATCTTCCACCCTATCCCCTCTCGTTTAAGAAATATCAGCTTCCTCTAACATGCAGCCAAAGATTCAAACTTTAATATCTAACCAGGATTTCTCTCTCTCTCTCTCTCTCTCTCTCTCTCTCTCTCTCTCAATTTAAAAAATCCATTGAAAAATAACTGAGTAAATAATTAAATATCAATTAACTAAAAATTTCACCATAGCCAGAAAAATAAAAACCTAATCTTAGTATCTATCAATTCAATAGAGTTACCTGTACGGACTCTGAGACAGCGAAGGATCCCCGATTCTCCTGCGATACTCGAAGAACACGAAGCAAATATGGAGCACGCACTCGAACGCGTAGCCACAGAGCCACAGCCTCAGTGGCGTCGCCGGCCGCTCCCGGAGCGTGGAGAGGAGCACGCCGGCAGCCACGACGACGAAAGCCAGGTTCCACACCAAGTCCAACACGAGGACGGGCCTGGAGTACGCGCATCCTCCGCCATCGTCATCGTCGGAAGAGTCGAGGCCGTCGTCGGATCGGCGGTCAGCGCAGTCAGCGAGGAGCATGCGGCGGCGGTCGGCTGCGATGAGGCGGGTGGTGTAGCGAGCTAGGGGGAAGGAGAAGGTGGTGGTGCGTAGAGTGGAGGTGCGGAGCATGGGATCGCTGGCTCCGGCACTGATGACGTGGCGGTACTGGTGGTCCATGTTAGAGAGAGAGAGAGAGAGAGAGAGAGAGAGAGAGAGAGAAAGGGTGAGGGTGCGTTTGTGTGTTGTGGAGAGAGTTTGAATAGAAAAAGAAGGAAAAGCGTTAGTACTAGAAAGGAGTTGGTGGTGATGGTGGAAACAAGAGAGTAATGAGTTAAAAGAGTAGTAAAGGGGGTGATGATTCTGGTGAAGGCACAAACAGAATTTCAGCGGGGGCGTGCGTTGTGTGGTGGTGTTGTTGGTGGTAGCACTTTACACGAAGCGGGTTAAACGATGTCGCATCCTGACTACGACGGTTTTCTTATTCTAATTAATTTCACTACACTGCCACGGAATTAGGAAGGAAAACAGGACTACGCTTATAATAAGATTTGTTGCCCTCAACTTGGCCTCAATATTAACTCTGATTTGTTGATAAATTTGGCCTAATTTTAGTAATTTAAGAAAAAATATAAAATAAATAAATAATCAAGTAAAATTAAAGATAATAAATATATTTTAAAATATATATATAATTAAAAAAATAAATAGTCAAATAAATAAAAAATTTTAAATAAAATAGATGATATAAATTTAAATTATCACTATTATATTTTTAATATAAAATTATAATAAAATAATGTATTCATATATCTTGACAGAGTTAAATCAACTTAACAAACCGAATAAGTTAATTTATAAATTGAGTTTGGCCTATTAAAAATTTTAAAATTTTAAAATAATTTAAGTTTGGACTTATTTTTTGATAGGCCAAGCCAAGGGCTAATTTTTTTTTATATTGGCTAAATATAGGTGTAATACATTGTTATGGAAAAATTAGGTGTTTTTTTTTTATATGGTGTTTTATTCAAATCGGACGGTCCGATTTGTTTGATAAAAAAATAAACCACAAATCGGAGGGTCCGATTTGCTGGAAGAATAAAATAAACATGAAATCGGAGGGTCCGATTTGTATTTTTTATTTTTTTTAATTTGTTGAAATGGAAATCGGATGGTCCGATTTCAACATTAAAATTTTTTTTTATTTTTGAAATTACAAATCGGACCGTCCGTATTGTAATTTTAACTTTTTTTATTTTTTTTCAAACTGAAAACGGATAGTCCGTTTTCTGCTAACACCACATATATGTAAAATATCTCTCTTCTCCACATTGTTGTATTACTGCATCCTCTTCTCCATATAAAAAAACAAAAGTGCCAAGCCAAGCCCGTCTGCAAGCCATACTCTTTTATCATCTCTTAAAATTATAAATTATGTATTGATTGAGTCGAGCTATATATTCAAATAGTTTTGTCAATCAAATTGACATGACTTAACAAAAATCACTTCCATAAAATGTAGGACAAATCACTTATTTAAATTAAGAGGATAAAAAAAATACATGAATCAACCAAATCAAAAATCGGTTCATCAATCAACCAAAGGACATTTTTATGTAGTTCGAACCAATTTGGTTCGAATTCAATTTCCATGTAATTCGAACCAATTAGGTTCGAATTACACCTTGTAGACGTTTGCCAGATAATTCGAACCAATTAGGTTCGAACTTCAACCATATAATTTGAACCAATTAGGTTCGAATTACACACATTAAGTAATTCGAACCAGTTTGGTTCGATTTACACCTACTATGGTGGTTCGAATGAGTGAGGACCAAACCTGTATATATATGGTGTGAACGTGAGTTGCTATCATTAGAGGGGAAGTAAGATGGCTAGTGAGGAGAGTTTCGTAGTGTTGGTTCACCACAGAGAATCCATTAAGAGAAAAACTCATTCCAGTGTGAAGTTCACTAATAAGGATCCTCTCTGTATTATCGTAAGGCCTACGACGAGGTATGAGGACCTTGTTAGCTCTGTACTGCTGAAACTTGGTCTAGAAGGTGTGAAACGGGTTAAGAAGTTTTTTTTACCGAATTCCAATCACGGTGCTCCAGGAAACTGTAAAGTACGATTGTTTCACAATCGGGAGTGATGATGACTTGCAAGTCATGTTTCATTGTCGCCGGCAGTTTCCAGAGGTGAGGATACCAGAACTATTGGCAAAGTTGGTTGACGCGGTGTCCAGCTCGGGGGGTTCGAACCGGAATACCACCACTTTAGCCACGGTAGCCGGTTCTAGCTCCAGACCAGCCGTTGCATCTTCCTCCATCCCTGCGTACGAGCCACCCGTCCAACCTGTCGCCTCCCCTTCGTTCGCTGTTGATCTCAACGGGAGTGTAGGCAACGAGGTCGGAGAAGGGGAATATCCGCGGACCTCTTTACAGCGTGTTGTACCGCCAGCTTGAAGACGGCTAGGTGCTTCACGGTTACTGTGTACGACAGAGATAACTCCGAGTTCACCGTCACAGAGACAACTCCGACTGGTTCTTTCTCACTAGGTAGCTACAGAGTCTCGCTTGCATCTCAGACATGTGACTGTGAATACTTCCAAGCACTTCATTTCCCGTGTCCCCACGCACTGGCATGCTGTGCCTACTCACAGCTTACATGGGAGCCTTACGTCCACCAGGTGTATCGTCTTAGTTCGGTCTTCAGTGTGTATCGGATGGGTTTCACACCTCCCATTCCGGAGGATTTCTGGCCACCATATGACGGGCCGACTGTCATCCCTGACCCCAATAAGAGGCGTCCGAGAGAGGGTCGTCCGAGGTCCACTAGGATACGGACCAATATGGACGAGGCAGATCCGAACCGGCCAAAGAGATGTGGGCTTTGTCGGCAGCCGGGCCACACACGTCGGAGTTGCCCACAGCTCGGAGGAGCAGAGCACACACGGGGGCATGATTAGGTGTTTTGGTGGATTTCGTACTTTTGTTGTTTCAATTTCGTGTTTAGATTCCACTATTATCGGTTTTCTTACTTGTAGTTGGTGACTGATAGAATTTGTTAACGTCAGTATGATGTACTTTGAATGAGATTTTAGTTAATGAATATGTTCTTTCTCCGCAGTTTTAAACGAAATGTATGTCTAATGCACACCGGAATAAATAACTGTGCGAGTTTTATTAAACCATGATGCAGAAACTATGTTCGTAACCTAAATTGCTGTGTGGAACGAATTCTTAGTAATTCGAACCATCTTAGTTCGAATTACTTGCTGGCTATTTCTTTACACTAATTCGAACCTAATTGGTTCGAATTATATGGTTGAAGTTCGAACCTAACTGGTTCGAATTATCTGGCAAACGTCTACAAGGTGTAATTCGAACCTAATTGGTTCGAATTACATGGAAATTGAGTTCGAACCAAATTGATTCGAACTACATAGAAATGTCCTTTGGTTGATTGATGAACCAATTTTTGATTTGACTGATTCATGTAATTTTTTTATCCCCTTAGTTTAAATGAGTCATTTGTCCTAAAATGTACATAAATTACACATTTTTTTCTTTTTTCATATTTATTTTTCAATTTTTTTGTGTTTGTTTTTGTTTTTTGTCATTTTTTTATTATTATTATTATTGTTGCTGCCTTTTTTTATTTCTCTTTCTCTTTTTTGTATTATTATAGTATTTTTTATGTTTTTATGTTTTTATTTGATTTTTTTAAGAGGGTGAAAACAAAAAAAAATATATAAAAAGGTAAAAGAAGAAAAAGAAGAATATAATAACGATGATAAAGAAGAGAAAAATGGAGTTTAAATGGTATAGAATTTATTAAAAAAATAACACAATTTTTTAAAGATAATATAAAAAAAGTTTTGACTAATTAAAAGTTATCAAAAACAAAAATAATATTAAAATTTTTCAATCATGACACTGTAACTTTTTTTAATATATTTTTTTCATAATTTATCTTTTTTTCTTTCTCTAAATATATTATTCTTCTTCTTTTTATATTTTATTATTGATTTTTTTTGTATATTCTTATATTTTACTTAAAAAATAGAAAATTTTATGGGTTGATTTCTCTCTCTCTCTATCTCTCTCTCAACACTGAACAAATAAAAGCGGAGCTAAAGTCAATAGTGTCAGAGCTTTTCAATTTTGTTCCAAGTGTCTACCTCTACCTTACACTGAGGAATAGATTTAGAAATTAAAAGTCGAATGAAAATATTTTTAAAAATAATTGTTACTAAAATTTTTTAATTTCTGTCTTTATTTTAGTCATATATGTCTCTATTTTGGGGTTAAATTATTCATGTTTTACTGGGGATCTCAGGTATATCTCATTAAAATTTGAGATTCTACATGCAATTCTTAATTTCTTTTATTATACCATATTATTATGATATATATATATATATATATTACGAGAAGTTGCTTGATTACATACTCCTCAACTATTTTAGTTTTTTATTACTTGGATAAACATTATATATATACGATTAAGTTTAGGAATTACTCAAATATATAAAGATGTTTATTTTATTTTTTATTAAAGATATTTTTGTGTTGTGTTTTAAATTTTTAATTAATTTCTGTATAATTTATTCAGTATATCTCATTATATATTATTAAATTTTTTAAAAAAATTTTTTCAAAGACAATAAAAAATATTTAAATTAGATTAAAACCAAAAGAATAATAGATTAACTATTAAATTTTTTTCTAAAGTTGTCACGCTCATCAAAACGCAACAAATAACAAAAAAAATTATTTATGCGATATATAAAATAATTACTATATTATTAGTACATTATAGATTAAAATTCATTAATTTAAATTTGTTTTTATTTTTAATATAAGTATTAGAAATAAATAAAATTTTTATAATTAGATGTAATGTAACAAAATATATATAATATTAATTAATTTTAAAAAATTTTAAACAATTTCTGAAAAAGTCTAAAATTAAAAATTTCTGAAAAAAATAAACATAAAAGTGTTCTTAGAAGTAAATATGTTTAAAAATAATTTTTTTAATATTTTTTATTTTACAAATATATTTGATATCTGATCTAAACATAAAAAGTACGGATATCGAATTCGATCTAATTAGTGTGGATTGTATCAACAAAAGTTTATATTTAATGTGTTTTGTATTAAATATATTTAATAATCTATTATATCATATTGATTGAAATTAGCTTTTATAATGTTAATTTTCTAATAACACGTTATTAGAAAAAAAACTATTTTTCAAATTTTTTTAAAATTAATTAATATTATATATATTTTATTATACTACATCTAATTATAAAAATTTTAGGGTAAATCACAATAATAAATCAAGGGGAGCAAAATTTTACACAAATCCGCCAAACCAAAATCTACTTCGTGAATCCACCAAACATTTATATGTAGTTCGAACCAGCCTGATTCGAACTCCATTTCTACATAATTCGAACCAGCTTGGTTCGAATTATACACAAACACACGCACACACTAATTCGAACCAGCTGGGTTCGAATTATACACTTATTAAAAAAATTAATAATTTAAAAATTAAAAAAATATATATTTTCATTTATACATTAAAAAAAGCTAACAAAATATTTAATTACGAGACTTCTTTAAAATATTAATGAGTTATCAATTCGAATTCCATACAATACTCTTTTGTCTATTTTTAATAGCTCATGAATATTTTTTAATAAATTTATTTAAATTATACTACAAAAAATATTTGATCCTATGCAAAATAATTTTAAAAAAATTGCTTAAAAAAATTAGGAGTACTATTAAAATTTGTAACGTTCTAATAACTTAGGTAAATACATGCATGTACTCAAATTTTAAATAAAATACTCTACATAGTCAATAATAATTTAGAAATGAAAGAAAATATTTTATTCCATATAAAACAATTAAAAAAATATTTTATTCTATACAAAATAATTTTAAAAAAATGGCTTAAAAGATGTTATGAATACTATAAAAATTTATAATATTCTAGTGATTTGGGTAAATACATGATAAAAATATTTTTTTTTAATTTCTAAATTATTATTGACTATGTAGAGTATTTCTTTAATGTCCTAATCATTAGGATATTACAAATTTTTATAGTACTCCTAACATTTTTTAAGCCATTTTTTTAATTTGTTTTGCATAGGATCAAATATTTTTTGTAATATAATTTAAATAAATTTATTAAAAAATATTCATGAGCTATTAAAAATAGACAAAAGAGTATTGTATGGAATTCGAATTGATAGCTCATTAATATTTTAAAGAAGTCTCGTAATTAAATATTTTGTTAGCTTTTTTTTAATGTATAAAATAAAAAATATATATTCTTTAATTTTTAAATTATTAATTTTTTAATAATTGTATAATTCGAACCTAGCTTGTTCGAATTAGTGTGTGCATGTGTTTGTGTATAATTCGAACTAGCTGGTTCGAATTATGTAGAAATGGAATTCGGGCTGGTTCGAACTATATATAAATGTGCATTGGTGGATTCACGAAGCAGATTTTAGTTTGGCGGATTTGTGTAAAATTTTGCTTCCCTTGGCTTATTTGAGTTTTTTACCCAAAATTTTATTTATTTTTAATGTTTATATTAAAAATAAAAATAAATTTAAATTAATGAATTTTAATCTATAATATAATAATAATATAGTAATTGTTTTATATATATATTGATTGATGAGTGTGACATATTTTTTTATATAAATAATTTTAGAAAAAAATTTAATAGTTAATCTAATACTTTTTTTTGTTTTAGTCTAATCTAAATATTTTTTATTGTTTTTGAAAACAAAATCTTTTAAAAAATTTAATAATATGTGACGAAAAATACCAAATAAATTATATATAAACTAATTAAAATACAACACAAAAATATCTTTAATAAAAAATAAAATAAACATATTTATTTAAATGTCCCCTTAAGTTTAAATGTATACATACATTCTCAGTGTTTTATTTTATACAAGTCTCCCATTGTGTGTTATTATTATGTTAATATATAAAAATATTTAAACCATATTTAATAGTTAAAAACTTTATAAATAGATTTATGGGTATATTACCAATCGATTAATTAAATAATTTATGTATAATATTAGTATTACTGTAACTATTGCCGGAAAACAAACTCTAGGGTCTACATTACAAAAAAAAATGTTTAAAAAAAAGAAAAATATAAGGAACCAAAAGTTTATAAGCCAAAAATTAAACAAAACTACATTAATTTATATTAATAATTAATTAATTTTAAATTTTTTAAATTCAAAATTTAAAAATTTTAAATTGATTAAGTAAACCTAATTAAAACCTATAAAAACTTTTCTCTTTTCTCTCACATTAACCTACTCACCTCTAACAATCACACACACAGACCCCTCTCTCTCACCGTCAGGCCCTCTCCGCCTCCCCATCGCGATCCACTCCTCTTCTATCACCGACATTTGGCTCGTCGGATTCGCCACTGTAAGGAGATGTTGTGGAACGTAAGGAATGGATAATCATGGTAGAAGAGTGTGATTTTCAGATATATCATAGAACGTGGCATGGATACTATTGATGGTTATTGCTGAAGGGAGGCTGTGGCGTTCAAGGTTTTATGTGAAGCATTACATGTTTGGTGATAAGTAGAATACAATGCGACTTCAAGTGAGAAGGGACTGGAATCCGTGTGTACTGGATTTTGTTTTTATTAGGGTCTAGGGATAGTTATTATATTAGTAGTTAAAGGGTATGGATGTTGACAGTGATGTGGGAGGTTGTATTCATATTTCTTTTAGTTCTTTATGTTCTTCTGGGAGTTTCTTGACTGTTATGATTTAGTTCTCTTTCATTGAATGTGTCCTTTTTGTGTTTGGACACAGGATTTCATCACATTGTATGAAGAGATTCTACCTTGTACGCAATTGTTTTGGGATATTAGGTGTCGTTTTGATAAATTACATACTTGATCTTAGCTAAAAGAAGTCCTCGAACAATTACAGAAATATAAAAAAATATTTATTTAATATGAAAAAAAACATTCTAATACTTAACAAAAGAAACATCTAATTATATTTTAACAAAAATAATTAAATATCTATAAAATTTAAAAAAAATATATAAAATTCTTAAAGAAATAGAGACATTCACATTTGCATTACAAAAAAATTTAAAAAATATATAAAAAAACATCCATTTAATATGAAAAAAAACATTCTGATACTTAGTAGAAGAAACATCCATATATATTAACTCGTAGAAATTTTAAATTCATTCAAAGTATTTGGCTGAATTTTAGCTAATATGCTTTTATTTTCTAAGCTTTACTCTAAAAAAAAATGCTTACATGATTATACTGTATTCTGTACAATGACCTCAAAATCTATCTATAACAGGTCAGTTTTCATACATTATTGGTATATTTAATATATTGAATTACCTATTATCATATATAGGTATAAATTTCCGTAATTATACAAAAAAAACTATTGATTAGATTATTCTATATAAACTACATATACTACCAATTTATTAAAACTAAATATAGCATATATAATATCATTGCATAATTATTAAGTAATTTATTAATAATACAAAATACGTGGTTAGAAAGAAAACATGATGAATGATGAATGATGAGGCATGGGGGGCTGTTGATGGTTGGTCTTGTGTGGGCATGATAAGGTCTGGAATTTGTGATTGGTTGAAACTTGAAATGGATCAAAACCGTGGTGCTGTTGTTGTTACACCAAGTAGCTACTCTTGTTGACATTTTTGCTATCACAATTGTAGTATTCACGGACTCCTCTCAACTCCTTCCTTTGACCTTTGTAACACCATTCATTCATTAATTCAGCCTTTCAATTTCAGAACATTCAATTTTGTTACTTTATGTCCTTATCTTAATACTATGCTGTTTATTTTATTACTATTATTAGTATCTAGCTAAAACTACTAGCTGGTATAATTATGTTATTATTAAAAGAATCTGGTAAAATATTTTATTGTTATTGGAGTTTCTTTTGGGTACACTTACTTAGCTTTGCTGTTGTAGTTTTTTCACAAAATCATTATTTTTCTTTAGCATTAACTCGTTTATTATTTGAAATAATAATAATAATAATAATAATAATAATAATAATAATAATAATAATAATCGTTTACAAAAAATACTAACAACATAAAAGTTACACCATATCCGGCAAATAGCAGCGGTTATGCATAGGATTAGCAGCGGTTTTTAACCGCTGCCAAACGGATAGCAGCGGTTGATTTATCCGCTTAAAGATAGCGTGCGGCTAAACTGTTTGCAGCGGTTAATAGCAACCGTTGGAACAACCGCTGCTAAATGGTATTTTGCAGCGGTTCTTTACGCTACAAAATCGCAAGAATATGACTGCTTGAAAATGGCAACGGTTGTTAACCGCTCCAAAATGCTATCTATTGAATTATTCTTTTAAGATATAGCAGCGGATTTAAAATCGCTGCCAAATATAGAGTTACACTTTAAAAAAAACCCGAATTTACACTAAAATATGCCAATTCTTTTATTCTTTATACATTCTTCCACTCAGTTATGTTAACTCATTAAAATAACTAACAGTCAATCAAACTACAACACACAAAACAAAACAACAATATATGCAAAATTGAATCATTATAATAATTATTTGAATTCAGTGCATCGATGACTGTAAACTACAGATAAAGTCACCAAAATGAAAAACTACAAATAAATATCTCAAAAGTCATTATGACAGTAAAAAATTAAAGAGTATTCAGATTCCAACATTCATAATTCAAATCATTAGCCGCCCGCACATCATCTTGCATGGGATGAGGTTGGTGCACTTCTCAAAGAATCCAAATCTGCAGCTATTTCAAGTGACAAACTACCTCCTTGTTGCTGGATTGTGTATCTTAAAAAATTTCCCATACTCTGCATTTTCGCCTTTCCCTCTGCCTCCATTCTCTGTCTCTTTGCCTTTTCCTCTGCTGCTGCTGTCTTTAGTTCTGCTGACTCTGCCTTAAGTTCTGCTACCTCCGCCTTAAGTTTTACAATCTCCATCTGATACTCTTCAATCTGTACACCGTAGTCAGACAGCTATGGAATGTTATGAAAACACTGACTGGGACATGGACTAAAACCGAGTCCACGAACTCTTCTTGGGTGCTCCTTTCCAAGCACTTGTGGAAGGGAATCATTATGTGAAAATTCCTTGTTGGAGGGGTATTGGCTCTCAATGTGTTCAATTGCTTCATGCAAACATGTGAGATCCGGATTTACACTAATTTAAATTCAACGGTACTAATTTAAAATAGAAATATGAAAAAGTAAAGAACATGATTTACCCTAACAAGACGCACATCTTCATTCATATACGAACCATTCTTTTTTTTATGACTCATGGTCCATCCCTCTCCTCTACCAATAGGCCTTCCCTGTCGTAGCTCCTATAACAATCATCAACACACAATCATATAACAGACAATACTATATTACCAGAAACACGTCACCATTCTGGAACTGAATTTAAATTAACTACTTCTTCGTGTCTCTTTCTTGCCATCGTTTTAGAACCTCCGGTATGTGTGTACAGTTGCTTTGAACGATTAGCAACATTATTTTTATACTTTTCCTACACACAAAATGACAAACATAAATGTTATCGGGATAAATTACTATATTTTTAATGGTTTTATAAGTCAGGCATGTACAACTTCAGGAAACACAAAAAAGAATAAGGTGATGAACTTTTTGGTCATAATTTTTCCACTATCACAATAAATTCAGCATATTTAGTAGTAATTCATGACGATTTAAAATCAAATACAATGAAATTTTAACTAAGCATTTGTTACCTTTGTGTCCTCGTTCAACCGATATTCAAAAAATTTTTTCCAGTGATTTGCCTCTATTCCTGCTGGCTTACGCTTGAGGTTTTCCTCAAAAGTCAATTCTTCGTCATTAACCTTATGGAACAAATGATTTCTTGCGTTCTTCCAGAAATTTTCTATCCTTTGTACAATTCCCCGCTTTATGATCCCTTTTCCATCGTCCTCATAGTGGAAGACTCGCTACAAATAGCTCAGATCATAGGATAACACAATAAACATGATAACTATATTGACATCAGTGCTTTCACACCGTCATTCTAACCATTAACTTTAACTCCAAATCCATTCCACATCACAGAAGAACCTATATACACGATTCATCAACTCAACACGCAAACAAATTTGATTGAGAATTTTCCACAATAAAAACTTTATCCTAAAGGCTAAGTTCAAAATGCAAGTTTCACAACCAATATAAGCATATAAACAGCATGAATCACCTCCAATATAAGCATGAATAATCACCTTCAGAGTATGAACCGAACCCCCCTTGCTGGACCAGCTTAGTAGTGATCAAATATATATCACTTCATTAAATAATAATTGTAGTTACTAATACAATCTGTTAGAACATTTTGGCAAAGGAACCCTTCAAATCCTATTAAAAGAATCAGGCTGAATCACTTTTACAATAGCTTTCTACAGGCATGGACAACAATAACAAAGTTGAAATGTGAAGGTATTTTTGGTTAGGAGGGTTGAGGAGGAGCATACCAATATAGTAAGACAAAGAAAACATATAATAATTAACCACCTCAAACAGACTTACATATTATCAAAAGACACATCATTAGACATGAACAATTCTCAGCAACAAAATTCAAAGAAGTGAACAAAAAGAAACCCAACATGCACTATTCTTCTCTACTTTACCTGACTAAAACAAAAAAATAAAAAACCAAAGAAATCCACTTACTAATAGAAAATAGCAGCATATAAAAACAGCAACTCCATAGCTAGCAAATAATTAAATAAATCTCTCAACAAATAATTAAAACCACAATACATTCAAAATTTCAAAGTTAGGAAGGTAACAGAATCAACTTGTGCGAATGTGTTCCATATTTATTTTTCTCTGACATTTTCATTTAACCAGAAATCATAACCTATAGATACTCACTCTCTAATTCTTTAAAATAGGAGCAACTTTAACATTCTCCTGAGGTTTATAAGTTTTATCATTATTATTGTTATTATTGTTATTATTATTACTACAACTATAGTTACATTGCTATACACGAAGGACCGGATTAATTGGGGCTTAAGTTATTTAATAATGTACTGCAATTTAAGATATACAAAAAAAAAGCATTTGCAAACTAAGCATTGGTAATGCCTCACTTTATAAAAAAAAAACTAAACATTACCTTAAACTGGTCAAAGGCATGCTCCTTGGAAGCCTTGTTCATTGTCTTCCAACTTTTTTCACCAATTGGTAACTGTTGAAAATCAGACGCCAATATCCCCAAGAACCTGCTCAATAGGCCCACTGCCTGACCAACTTGTTGTAACTCTCTGTTATGGTTTAGCACGATCTTCTTTCTAGGAGGAAGTGCTAATGCCTCCTTAACAGTCAGCTCCATACAATAAGTCACACCATTTTCTAACAGAGGAAACAAACTTTAAATGTTAGTTTACTAAGCGAATTAGAATGCACAGAGAAGAGTAATTACACTTTCTAAGAGACAAGCATCAAAAGAATACATATGACATCAACAATCCAATAATCGGTGTCCTTTTTAGCCGTTGGCATTGCCTTGGCATTCAACTTCACGTGCAACAAATAAGTCATCCACATGGTCATCGAACGACTCGACCTCATCCACCTCAGGGTCATAGTCTTCATCTTCTGATTGGTCATCTACAACTTCATGTAAATCTGGATGCTTTTTATTTGTCGCAGGAGCTCGAGCGACCCCAATGTCACTTGACGGAGCCAGCCGTGCTTCATTGCTCGGTGGTCTAAACGGTATAGCGTTTACACAGGATTGTCGAGCACCGTTGCCGGAATACGGAGGTGGAGGCGCTCTAGCACGTTGCTGTGCACTAGAAGTATTTGCACCCGTATCATGTGTTCCATCTGTGTACTAAAAACAAAGTAGTTAGTACATCAATCAATTTATTTCAATATTCCCACAACTTATATTGAATAAAAGTCTATCCCTAAAAGGCAAATGAATATTTGATCTAAGTTGTGCATTAAATAACTCACCGGAGTAACGTGTGTTTGACTAGTAGGGGCAGCTACAGGTCCGGCTGCAGTACTAACGGTGTACCGAGATTTTCTTGGTATTTGACTATTCCTTTACACAACACAAGGTCAGTAGACAATTAGCAAGAGAACAACAATTTAAAACTCAATAGTGCACAATGATTATATCAATTACATGAATCAAGTTTCAAACAATATAGTACACTATTTAACAATTTTAATGTCTGAGTAGTAATAACTACATGAAATTAATTAATCAAATCAAGTTTTAAAGGTGATAATATAGGAGACAAACTTGGTGGTGTTAAAGATGACATGACAAAAATTTTTTACCCCCAGAAAATAAGTCTCCAAGTGATGTGAGAAATTAATGAAACTGCAACCTTGATTAAAACAAAGCAAAGCGAGCATTACAGTTGTTGGTAAATAGAATCATACGACCTTTAAATATCTACCACATTAACTTTTCCCTAAACAAGTCATGTCCAGTTTTGAGGCCTTAATCCAAAGACTGGGGGTAAGAGTCAGTGAATATTGATAGTTATTCAACCTTTATATAGCAACAATTTTTAGAAGTAAATCTAATTAATTTTGTAAATGTTTGAATGCAAAGTAATTGGGCTATCTTGCAAGTAAAGTAGCAGATCATCAAGAACCAAAGGTAGAAAAATTAAATATCAACACATGTGGGGCATTGCAATTTCAGCTTCAGACAAGAAAATTACTAAAATTTTAACTCAAATATATACATGCATGAGATCTCAAATATTTTAACACAAAAGACACTATCTAGTAGGAATGGTGAATGACTCATTATTAATTTCATTACATTTTATATATATAGGGATTATTTCATCCTTTCTGCCCATACTACGCACCTTTATGGCCTGTGGGATAAAGTTCACATTCAAGTTCTGATGAGACCACCTAAAATCAACAGCCTGCAAATTAGATAGACACTCAATAATTAATGTGTTTCTATTTTGAATCAATATTTGATAGGTGTTTTAGTAAAATAAAACCCTTTTAGATAAGGATAAATTCGAGAATATATTATTATAAATTAATAATATAAACTAGTCTTATTTATCCTCTGCCTTAGCTAATACATGCATATGCTTGAGTTCCATTCTTCTTGTTATCAAGCTTCCAACTTCTAAAGATAGTGAAGAGTTAAATGTATGCACAGCCTTAGTAATAAAGTGGGTGAGTATGTAAAATTGTCAAAAAACAAAATCCTATTTGTGGCAGCAGCTCAGCTACAGTGAGTTCAGTTTTGCATAAATTTTATTCGTAAGTTAGAACTTAATAATTTTAAAAGCTGCTTTTTGTTGATATTTTGCATAGTCTACCACTTTTTGAACCTAAAAAAAGATTCAACAAATAAAAAGAAGTTAATTGTTGAACATATTTTATACATATATTCAAGCTTCAAGAAATTTGTGAGAAACTATGTCAAAAAATGGTTGTCATTCACTGCTGAAGACCTTAAATAAAGATTAATTTACACCCTCATAGTCCCTTGCTAATTTAGGAGTGGGCATGGTTTGGATTTTCAAAAATCCGAACTGCATCCACTTCAGAACCAATTTTATGGTTCATGAAACCAAACTGGAACCGGAGTAAAAAGAGAAACAGGTCTGAAAAAATTAAAACCGATTGTAAACTGGTCTGAAAAAATAAAAACCTGTTTCAAACCGGTTTTAATATTTAAATTCAGTTTTATATATAAACCAGTTTTCAATCTAGTTTTTAAATATCCATTTAAAATCCGGTATTAAAACTGGTTTTTTAACCAAATATCTTGTTTAAAACAAGTTTTTAAAAATCCATTTCCAATTCAGATTTTCTAACCAATAATCCAGTTTTTAGAAATTCCAATTTTTAAACCATAATTTTTAAAAAGTAAAATTAATACTACAGCCTTCTTAAATTATTTAAGTTCAATACAACTAGGATTTGATTCTCTATAAATCTAATGACAATAGCTAATCTAAATAACATCTAATCATTCTTATAGCACAGGAACAAGAGGGATAAACCATATACTTTTCTGCACATATTAAGAATTAATTCATGTGTGTTTGACTAGGCAAAGGTATCGATCAGTACTGTGTATTATATTTTAATGTTATATGATAATATATACATTGTGTTAGAAATAGGTTTAAACTAAACGGTAAAAGCTATTGTATAGAGAAGTATAAATGCAATGGTTTGGTGAATGATTTCAAGGGATAATATATATATATATATATATATATATATATATATATATATATATATATATATATATATATATATATATATATATTGGCCTTTTTTATTGCATACATCATATTCACTACAGGATCAACGTTTGCTTCTGTTAATTCTCCCTGTCCAAACTAATGGAACAAGCAAATCCAATAAAAGAAAAACAAATCTTATAATTAGCTTATAATTTTTATGTGGACAAAATTTAAAAAACAAAAAAGCAGATCAACATAAACAAAGGGAACAGCAAAATTTCAGAGCTCAAGCTCAACAAAAAGCAGCAAAGGACTTAAACAAAAAATGAGAAGAAAAGAAACACCAAGAACAATCAAATCTTGGAGGCAACTGATGAATGAATAACAACAATAAAATCATATATTGTTCCTAAATATATAAACACAAACCCAGATTAGTGGAACCAAAAAGAACTAAGTATTAAAATCAATTGATCAAAATGCATCTTAAACACACGAATCCCAGCAGCAATATCTCAACAATATCTCAGATATCTGAACAAATTGCAATTCAAAATCAAGAATAGCATGATAGCATGATGAAAATAATGTAAAACAACAATTCTTACGCACAATCCAATTAATTCAGGTAAGGATATGGCAGCAAAATCAGACACGACATAGTGGATTAATATGATTAACCAATCTCCATAGTTGCAGCAACAATTTCATCAATTTTTCAATAAAGTAGTAAATTTTCACACAAGAATTTCAGCAAATTTTCAATAAAGTTGTAAGTTTTTCAGCAATTTATTAGTATGACTCAGTTTTTCTACCTAATATCCGACTCAACACAAGTAAACAAAAAAAATTATCTTTTTAATATATTTGGAACTATGTTATTTTCTCAGATTCAAGTCCAAGTTACATGCTTATCTTTGTTATTTGGAACTATGTTGCAGGAACAAAAAAACCAAAATAAAAAAAAAACAAATGCAAAAAGAGGGTGGAACACGTACAGCGGGTTAGCTTGTCCCACGTGTAACGTGGATGCTAAGGCTCAGCGACTAACATTCAGTCAAAAATGGTGTTACACGGGCTATCGCCGCTTCTTGAATCAGGGCCATAAATATAGAGTAAACCAGATTAGATTTGACGGACAAGTTGAAAGCAGAGATCCACCGATGAAGTATTCTGGAACAGATGTCTTAAGGCAGTAGTGTAACATGCAAGTATCGTTTGGAAAGAACTCAACTCTGACAGCCAAAACAAGATGCATTGGTGAAGGTGCAGATCAAGATGACTCGTATTGGAAAAAGAGGAGTGTGTTCTTTGAACTTCTGTACTGGAAGGATCACATGTTGCATCATAACCTTGACGTGATGCACATAGAAAAGAACATTTGTGACAATGTGGTCTACACTATCTTAAACGATAGCGTCAAATCAAAAGATAATCTTAAAGCTCGCAAAGATTTACAAAGCATGGGCATAAGCCCTGAATTGTGGCCGGACGAAGGTGGCAAATATCCTTCAGCAATCTTCACAATGTCGAATCCACAGAATGATGTATTCCTGAAGATTCTACAGAACGTGGTCTTTCCAGATGGTTACTCGAGCAATATTGCTCGTTGTGTTGACATCCGGCAGCGCAAGTTGTATGGGTTGAAGAGTCACGACTGCCACATTCTAATGGAACAATTACTTCCAATTTTGGTGAAGAATGCATTGCCAAGTCCGGTATCGAATGTGATTGCGAATCTGTCCTCATTTTTCCGAGAACTCTGTGGAAAAGTTGTAAATCCTATGCAGCTTGGTGCCCTTCAGAATCATGTTGTGCAAACTCTGAGTCAGATGGAAATGATATTTCCTCCATCATTCTTCACTGTCATGGTTCACCTTATGGTGCACCTCGTTGATGAACTAAAACTTGGTGGCGCGGTACATTATCGGTGGATGTATCCAATAAAAAGGTTAGCGTGCTACTAAACGCATTTTAAGACATTTTTTTCCAATTTCGTTACGTATATATTAAGCGTTATGTCGTATTTATGTAAAAGGTACTTGCGACGATTGAAGCAATATGTGCATAACAGGGCACAAGAGGCTGAATTGCTGAGGGCTATTTATCCGAGGAGATTTTGACATTCTGCTCCAGATATTTGGATAATACTGAGACTAGAATCAACCGACCAACGCGAGTTGACGATTGACCTGTTGATATTACAAACAATACAGGATGTACTATGTTCCCTGAAATTGGAAAAGCTTCAGGGGCTGTATCACATTTTGTACTGACCCCAATGGAAAGAGATCAGGCACATCATCATGTGCTAGTCAATTGCGAGGCCGTCGCTGCATTTATTAAGTATGCACATATAATCATTAAGCACGATTATAACTAATTCCAAACACTCAATCGTTGGACTAATTTCTTGTTATGTCGTAAAGTAAATTTAGGTCAGAAACCAAGCGAAAATTACGGGATCAAACAAGGTCGCACTCTAAGATAGACCGTGTTGTGCATACAGAATTTTCTCGCCAGTTCAAACATGAGGTTCGTAGAAATTTAACCTGACCAACTTATTTGTGCCCTAGAATTATAAATTGTAAACTCTAATTTTTTATACGAACAAACTCTAATTTATGGTGCTAGGTTCCAATGGACAGTACTGTACATTCAAAAGAAATGAAGTTGCTGGCATGTGGTCCCATGCTTGAGGCAAGACGTTTTGGGGCATACAACATCAATGGGTACAAGTTTAGAACTATCACAAAGAAAGACGGGCTAAAAACACAAAATATTGGAGTTTATATCTCATCCAATACAAGAAGTTATGCCAGCATGCGTGACAACAGAGTGGCTGTTGGTAGTGTTCCATATTATGAAAAAATTGTGGACATAATCGAACTGAACTACAACTGCCATTTTACAGTAGTTTTGTTTAAATGTATTTGGGCTGATACAACTACGAGCAGAGGAATCAAAGAAGACCATCTGGGCCTTACCAGCGTTAATTTCGCTCGTCCAATTCACACCAGTGATCGAGAAGAGGATGAACCGTATATATTAGCATTAGAAGCTCAGCTCATGTACTATGTACGTGATGAAGTAGATCAAGAATGGAGTGTATTGGTTCATGTAAGACCACGAGGCTTGTATGATATGGGAGGAGAGAATGAGGATGTTGAAGCTGCTTTTTCTCCTTAGCCAAGGTTGAACATGTCAGCAGCAGGTGACATTAGTGATTTACAGTTGACAATGGATAATGATATAGATGACCCAGTAGCAAATATTTCTGATAACATAGATTATGTGGCATAGTGAAAATATGGCAAAACATGTACAGCATTTTTAGAGTATCTGTGTGTGTTTGATAAGTTTAACAGTGGTTATGATGTACGCAGTTTGCTAGTTACATTACTATCTGTGTTTTCGTATTTGAATTAAGTTTTCATTTCAAGTTGATTTTCATGAATAGCACCAGTTCCTCATTTCTTCCAATGATTTTTTCTTTTAAAAGTTAGTTGTCAAGGCTTTGTTGTTCTCATCATCATTATTATTGTTCTTAACCTCCAATAAAGAAAATTATGACATCGAGTAAATTATCTTGAATTACAATATTGTTATCATTGACAAATATAGTTAATATAAAATGGTGTTGTAATAGAAGAAATGAAAACGGAAGATTTCTCATCATGCTGTGTAGGCACAACATTTGCTAACAAAATGGCTATGGCCTCTCCATTCTCTTCATTGGAACATGCAATTACGGTTGCCAGAGACATATGGTCCCGTAAGTTGAATGTTAGGTCTTGGTTGGAGGCTTTATCAGGTCGATCTTGTTCTAATGAATACTTGGAAACGGCGAACGAAGCTACTGTGCAGGTATGTTCATTTGCCGTACCCTTAAACACTTGAGTTAAACATTATTTGAATAATAAGTATTTTAAGTTGCTATATGCTTACGACATTTAACCAGTGATAGTTGTTCCATTCATGCTAAAATTTGTAGGAACTTCATGAATGGGGATCAAGGTACGAGGAGAAATTCGGCTATGTTTTTGTGATATTTGTAGCTGGTAGGACATCTGAAGACATACTTGCTGAATTAAAGGTTGGAAATAAATTTCTAGCACAGAAAGTGAATTACAGAGACACAACATGCTTTACAAAGTAGACCATCAACTATACATTTTATTATGGTGCAGATGCACTTTAATAACTTGCATGGTGTTGAGTTGGAGATTGCTTCAAAAGAGGAATTGAAGTATATAGAACGTGCTATTAGAGATCAGAGCTTCTTTCCAAGAAATCTGTCCAAACTAACGACGAAAGAGACGGTAATAGTTAATTTTGTATTTGTTAATTTTGAAAATACTCTTTCCATAATTCCGAAATTTTTTTTTAGTAATAACTAGAATGACTTGGAAGTTATCATTATCTTTTAAGTAGATTTATATGTTGTTGGTTGCATGTTCATATATTCAGTGTCAGCTGAATATTCAGGCGAAATAGTTGCTGACACTCTAAATGGAGCAGACACTGATTCAGAAAACGATTTAGATGCTATATCCTCCGGTGGATATGACATCTCCAGGGATGTTGAGCTTAATAGGGTTCCAGAAGAAGACAACGAAACTTTAAACACCCAACATAGAGAAGATGCCGTACATTCTGCAAAAAGGGGTTTCGATCAGAACAAGTTGTCATGGTTTGGAGATGACTTATCAGATCCGTTATCACGTCACTATAGCGCTCTTTTGACAGAGTATTTCTGGCCAGGTCAATACGATATTGATGAGAAATTTTGACTCAAAATTTGTTTGTCTACTTTAGTAATTCTGATTTTTATGCTCCATTGAACTTTGTTTTGAGTATATGAATTCGAACGTTCACTTGATTTTTATGTTACCAGTTATGGTTAAATACAAACTCAAAATGGCTGATACTACAAGAGAAAACCTGATTCGTAAATTCGTTTTTAGTTATTCATGTATAAATTTTTTTTAATTAATGAATTATTTTTTATGTAACACAAAATTGAAAATTTATTTAATGCATTAATTAAGTTGCAGTATTTGAACCTTGTTTTTTCATTAAAAAAATAGCGAGGATTAGAACAGTTATAAGAAGGCAATAATGTTTATACAAAAAAAAATTCAAGTTAAAAATAATATTGCAGCGGTTGAAAAAAAACTGCTGCAAAACGAGTATTAATGTATTCAACAACTTAACAAATCGATGTAAAATGAGATTATTTAGCAGCGTTCCTTTAAACCGCCACAAAAACTACTACAAACGGGTACATTTTGCAGCGATTACCCAAAAAACACTGCAAAATATGATCATTTAGTAACATCCTCTAAAACCGCCACAAAAACCACTAACAAATTATATTTAGCAGCGATTACCATCGCTATCTACTGGTTTTCTTATATATAATAACCAGCATACTTATTTTTTATAGTTCTATACTTTTATATATACACAAAAATTCATCACCTACTAATAAATTATCATATAATAATGATACATATTAGATATTTATAAAAACAATTGATTTTATTATTGTAAAATATTTAATTATTATGTTATGACAGATTAAGTAGATAATTAATTGCTTTATTAAAAATATGAAATAATATATATAAATATATAGTAATTATTTTTTTGCGTTTATAAAACATTTTTTATTTTCATAATATAATTAGATTTATTTACAAAATACTTATATCGAAATATGATTCGAACAGCTGTCACCTTATAGTAGTTAGTAATATAACCAACATATGTGATGCAGCTAGCTAGCTAGGAGGTTTTGGTTCTCAAGCTAAAACATAACAACATAACATTATTATCAAATTCTTAACTAATTGAAGAATCCAAATAGGAGAATAACAGATCAGACCAAGTATATATTAGACTTTGAGAGAGTAGGTGGCCTGGTGGGTAAGACTCACTTCAATAAAAGTCGGATTTTTTTATAAATAAATATAATATTTATGGATATGGACACACTAAAAAAAAAATAAACATATATATTTCGTTTACACTATTAATTTCTTTGCCTAATAAGATATGTATACAAATTTTAAATATGTATCTCATTTAATTTGTTCACGAGAGAAGTTTGCATTAGCATGTCTATATATAAATATTATATTTATTTTATTTATTTAAACAAAAAACGTAAAGTCTAGTTTAATTAATACTGTAATACGTATATAAAAAATATAAAAAACAAAATTTTAATTAATTAATATTAATTAGTTTTTTTAAAAATTATAATAATTTAAAATTTAGAATTAAAAATCTATAATTTAACATTTAAAATTTAAAATAAATAAAATAATTTAAAAAAATTGATTAGTGTTATATATATATATATATATATATATATATATATATATATATATATATATATATATATATATATATATATATATATATATATATATATTCTCTTATCATTATTGGGAATGGAATAATTTTTGTTATTTCACAATATTTTAAATATGGAACAATTTATGCAACTACGTATAAAAATAAAATAAAACAAAATAAAAAGGGGGAACAAGAAGAATGATATGTAATATATATCTGAATCTAAATCTACATTAAGGAGTTCTTATGAGCCTCGTCTAAATCTACAATAATTGACTACAAATGAATTTGTATTGTAGAATCATAATAATTAAGATCTGTTCGCTAATTCTGAATGGTAGATCCCCTCTTCATTGTTTTCTTCTATATTTTTTTAATCTTAGGTGCTCTAATTTATTTCTCTACCATCTAACCATCTAATAAAAGTATGATGCTGCCTTGACGATGATGCATTATTTTGTAATCCTCAAATAATTGATTGTTATAACAAGTCAAATACGGTCAATGAAATTGGAGGGATTATGAAATTCATCTCCTTACCAGCTCTCTGAAATGGACTTCGTTTTGGTACTACCTGTAAAATAAACAAACTTAAGTAATTTTAAGTCAATATCTAAAAAACTTTTAATTGGATATTTTATTTTTTAATAAATTTTAATTATTCAATTATTTTTTAAATTTTTATTTCGTTAGACAAACTAATTCTTACATTAGATTATTTGTTTATATATAAAAAAAAACTATTCTTAAAAATTTATAATTTTTTAAAAATTGATATGACTTTGTTAAAATGATAAAAATTAATTTGTCTAACTTTTTATAAAAATTTGACGTGAAGATTAATATATTTAATAAAATAAAAAGTGAAAGACTAATAATTTAGTGATTGAAATTCATTGAGGATTAAAATATCTACATTTTTTCTGAAGATTTATATGGCTAATTAAGTAAGTACATGTAACAAATTGATGGGAAAAATGAAAGATCATGACATGAACCTTTTTTGGGTCTGAGAAAGTATTCTCATCCAATGCATTGATAGATGTTAGTACAGTAATTGTTGACTCAGTAAGATTTGATGTAGCATATCCCTCAACAGAAATCTTGATATTCACTTGGTCACTTCTCATGTTTGCAACCTGGACAAATTTTATTGTACTATCATTAATTTACTAATATAGATCATATTTCATTTTTATTCAAGAATTAATTGTTTTTATAATATTTACGTTATTATCTGTATAATATATCTTTTTCAGTCACAGCCTATATATGTATCTTATATTTCTGTACATAAATAGTGTTAGGGTGCTGTGTGTTATGCTAAATACAAATCGTGCTATTTTAGTGGTTTAGCCGATTAGGTGAAAAAAGTGTAATCCATCCTACTTTAAGACAAGTTGATGAAACGATTTACATGTATTTTTTAAAAGAATTCTATGCATAAATCGTTCTAAAATGTGATGTTTAATATATTATTTAATATACACTGTTATGATTTATATATTAATAAATTTAAAAAATTTACGTTTTAAAATTTTGTTTAGGAAAACCTATAATATTCATCTCTTTTATTAAATAAAAAATCCTAAGCATTATTAATTAGTGGATATGGTATCAGATTTTGTGTGTGTTATAACAAATAGATTTTAGGCTATCTATTTACTAACAAGGATAATTCTAGAGAAATAATAAAAGTCAGCCACCAATAATTAGCTAATTAATGAACTTGGATAGGTAACTTTTAGATTTTAAATGTTAAAATTTTCAATTTTAAAATGTACGAATTTTTAATTTATTAATTATTGACTAATTTTGATTATCTTTTAGAACTGATTTTTATATTGAAATTTTTTTAATTCACTTTTTTCTAATTTTTATTATTTTCCACAACTTATTTTTAACTAACAATTAGCTGACAAAATAGTGAATAAATAAATTAAAAATTTTGAGATGCGAGAAAAAAAATTTAAATTGAAAAATGTTGGCATCCAATTTTCCTTTTTCTTTTTTACCAGGTCATGCATGAAAAGGCTGCAAGGAATTATACAAAGTCAACTACTTGTTGGTCTAATAGTAAGCAATTCCTACAAATACCTTTATCTTTAGGGAAGTTTTGTTATTTTGAGGATTTTGGCAGAGAATTGCAGATGCAGCAAGTGAAGTAGGATCTGTTGTTTGAAGCTGTGATTCAAGAAATGTTGCACCCTTACTTGACTCTCTAAACATGTACTGCACCCAATAGCTTGGTGTTCCATAAACCTTATTCGCATTAAAAACAATTGCATCTGGGTTCCACCTACTCACAAAAATGTGTGGCCATATTAATTCAAAATTATATATATATTCTATCATATGATTCTCAATATCTTAAAGAAAAGAACATGGCTTTGTAAGTTTATATATATGTATGCCGTTATGGGAAATGAAAAAAGTTGAAGGACATTATTACTTCCTGTCATTTGCATTTACAAAAAGGGGAGCATACGAAGCCATCGCCACGTGATCACTGCATCAAAAATGGGAAAAATGTTATCATCTTTTTTATCCTATAGTAGTTTTTTAGGATAATATATTTTATTTATTTGTGAACTTTTTTATGACTTGATGATAGTGTTTTATATTTCACCATTTAGCGGTGTATTTTTCTTGAACCTATTTTTGTAATAGACTATTTTTCTAAAAAAATTTCACAGTTACTTTTTTATGGGACACAATTTTGCTTACATTAAAGACATTCATATTTTGATGAGACTAACCTTTTAAAGCTAGTTAGAATTTTTGTTATCTATTATGTTGTATGAAAGCTCAAATCCAAAAATTTATGTAAAAAATAACACGGATATTTTGTATTGGTATTATTTTTGTAACCAATATTCAATGTTAAATAGTGTATAATATTGGAACATTTCCATTTCTTAACACCCCCCAAAAGTTGCATGAACGTCACTAACAAAAAGAGTAGTGACTAACATCAGACAGTCAGTGATCAAAAATTAATTATAATTACTAGTTTAGATAAATACATATTAATTAAACCATCATGTGGAGCTTAACCAAAAGTGCATGGCTTTCTCAATTGTATCATATATCTTCCATTCTAAAAATTCGAGCAATAATGTTGATGTATCTTGAAATGGTTCATAGAAAGCTACAGTTTACCTGTTTCTTTCTAATCCAATAAGAAATCCAGCTTCAGATACAGCTCCTAAAAGGGTCCCAAGCTTGGCTTGTTCCTCTCCAATTAGAGCATACTCACTCACAAAAGCCTTTAACATATTATCCATAGATCCAAGGGATTAAAATTAATTCAAGTATACATAAAAAATTAATTTTAATATTCTGATAAAGTAAAAAAAAAAATGTACATCCAGGGACAGATCCAGAAATGATATTATGGGGGCCAATAACACATATAATATTAAAAATTATGTAAAAAAATTATATAATATAAGATGTATTACAAAAATATATCAACAGAAAATATATTTTAAAGTAAAAAAAATATGGGTATACTTTTTACTAACGAAGTGGTCAATTCTTCGTATCATAAAATTCACCGATAATGGAATTTGTGTCAAATTTGTCAGTAATTTTCTTTTCAATATAATTAAAAGACAATTAGCAAAAAATTTATCTTTTATTTTGTTTCTAAGTTATTTTTCACAATATTCATAGTTGAAACTTGAAAAAGATCTCTTAATTGTAGTAGTTAAACAGAGAAAATTAATATCAAATGAATAAAAAAGACGGCCACAAGAAGAAAAAAAATTCACTTTATGAGATTTAAAAATTTTTATTTAATTAAAAAATATTAATAATAATATCTTTTTCAGATTTCTTTAATATTGTTACTTACTTTTTAGATATTAAAAATTATTAATATTTAAATTAGATTAGACTTTTATTTATACTAGACTAAATACTAAATAATTTTTTTTAAAAAATTAAATTATATATATAATAACTTATTACTATTAAAAAAAGTTGGGGGCCGAGGCCGCCACTCGCCCCCTTATGTCCGTCCATGTGTACATCTAATTAGATACTGTGATATTGTCACATTAGTAAAAAGAATAATACTAAAAAATCAATATTTTTCAATCAACATTATTTATTTATTTTTAAATTATTTTGTTTATCTTAACTTCTAGACACTAAATTATAAATTATTAAACCCTAAATCATAAATCTTAAATTTTAAAAAAATAAAAAATTTTAAAATAAAAAAGTTAACTAATATTAACTAATTAAAAATTAATTTCTTTATTTTTATATTTTTTTAGTAAAAATAATTAATTTTTATATTTTTATGTGAATAATAATCTAAAAATTAATATAATTAAATGATTATATAAAAAATTTTATGCCATCAGTATTTTAAAATTAAATTTGTACTATAAGATAGATGCATTATGCCTACATAATTATTAGTATAAATGAGCATTAATTATTGTGGATATAATTGAGTGAAGATAAGCAAACCTTTGGACCATTACGTGGTGTGTTATCAAACACCTGAGCGTTATTAAACATACTTCGAGCGTCATGAGGATACGTCTGGTAAGAAAATTAAAAAGTTCAAAACAAAATATTATTTTTCAAAGGAAATTAATTGAATGTGAATCGGGAGAAGGGAAATTATTAATTACATGATACTCGTACAAATCAGCGGGGTGATCTAACGGCTTGGAGGAAGCATCACAATTTGAAACAATCTTAATATCTGGATAAGCATGTTTTATTGCATTGTAGAACGCAAGGTAATTCCCTGATAAACATGCAAAATTGTTGTTTTGTTCAGGCATACAATGTTAAAATAATATAACTATATAAGTAATAAGGAAAATATTAATTTATATTGTCCCGTGTTAATTGTGTATAAAACTGAAGAAGTGGATTAAAAAATAGAAATATTAGGTGATTATTTTTTTTATATTTATCTACATTTGAGTTAATATTAGCTAACTCAGCTATTTTTTTCCATTAAAAATGTTGACCCCAACGTCAACATTTTTCAAAAATATAACAATTTTAAAATAATGTTTTATGCCATATAAATTTTATCAATTCAACCGTTAGATTCTAATATTTCACTATGTGGATCGATCTAAGAATATTTTATAAAATTTAAAATTAATTAAATATGTCATACAACAATTTATACATATATTATAACTTTTAAGAATATAAGAAAATATAACAATTAAATTATTATTATTATTATTATTATTATTATTATTATTATTATTCAATGGTATATTTTTTAAATAAATAAAATAAATATAATAGTTACTAATATATTGAAGTGTGGGAAAATTTATATTTTTGCTCCATGAGTGACATATCTTATTTAGTGAAAACCAAATAGATATACACATATTTTATTTATATTGTAAACCAGATAAATAATATTGTTTTAACACGTATTTCATTCACAAATGACATATGTATTAAAATATTGAACTGTACATTATTTACGGTATAAATTAGATATGTCTCAATTTATTTCGTTTTGTACTAATTTAGTTTAGCTGCTTGTGGTTATTATTTACTTTGACACTCCATGTCTCACAGTTTTATTTTTGATAGAGGAATGAAAATTATTTAACACATCAAAATGCGTCCACAAGAGAGAGATTTCTACATCTTTATAAGGCACAGATATGCACATGACTTAGACCGACCCTAAGATCCAGCTCAGATTTGTATACTTTAGGACTAATTTGGTGTGATTTCATTAGGTTTAGGGCCGGGTAAGGGTCTTAAAAATTGACCTGGTCATTATTTAAGGCCAGGTTCGATCGAGTTCAGACACGCATGTTTTAATCTCCTCTCTAACCAATGTGGGACTTCACATTTCATCCCTTAATGGGACCCAATATCCTCATTGGCACATTGATTCGAGCATTGCTTCTAATATCATCTATAACAGCCTAGATCACTAATTTGTCGATATTGTCCGCTTTGGCACTTTATGTCTTACAATTTTGTTCTTGATGGAGAGACAAAAATCACTCAAGACATCAAAATGCATCCACAATGGAGATGTTTTTGCATTCTTATAATGCATATTTTGTTCTCCTCTCTAACTGATGTGGGACTTCACAAGATCAAAATATACCTTATAAAGATGTGGAAACCTCTCCCTTATGAATGTATTTTAATGGGTTGAGTGATTTTTGTTCCTCCATCAAGAACACAAGAAAAAAATTGTGAAGCTCGAGAGCTATATTAGACAATATCTACAAGCAAGTAAACTAGACTATTACGAATGATATTAAAGCTGGTACCCAGATCAATACGGCAATGAGGACGTTGGGCCATATTAGGGGCTGAAATGTGAAGTCCACATTGATTTGAGAGGGGAATGAAACATGCCTTATAAGGACGTGGAAGCTTCTTTCTTGTGGATGCGTCTTGATGGGTTGAGTGGTTTCTGTTCCTCCATCAGGAACTAAATTTCAAGGCCCGATGTATCAATGGGACAATATCCACAAACTAGTGGACTAGGCTGTTACGTGTTTATTGTGCAAACATGCTATAAATACACAAAAATTTAAGCTCTATATAGGTAGATCCATTCAACCTAAACCATCACTTACATCTCTCTTGTTCATCTCTTTTTCATCTTACAAATAGCTAGTATTAAGATATAGTTATTATAGTGTATCCAAACGTAGATTCGAGAGAGGGTGAGGATGGGGTTCTCATTTGAATGCGCAACTTCAACACTGATGTGCACTTGCTATGTGGTTCTTTCACTAAGTTGAAAAATTTCATTTTGATGAATATAGAGACGCTTGATCAAAAAGAGATTGGAAATGTTATACATGTTCTTAATAGCCTTAGAAAATCGGTAATTTTAAAATTGGATTTTCTGGTTTGAAAGCGATAATCATATTTGAGTGATGTTTAACATTCATGAAAAAATTTTAGCCCAACAGGTAATGGAACTCTACACTAAGATTGGTGATATTGGGAGGGGGTGTTAAGCCTTCAAGCTCTGTGCAAGAGAGTTCATCACTAGTAGTACCTCATTTCTAGAGCACAAATCTTATGGACCATATAGAGGAGGACTCGGAGTCAGATGAGAAGTGCATAGCTAATAACGATGCACCTAACGATAATAATAATGAGGATGAGTTTGTACTAGAGATTTTTGTCGATGGATCGGCATGGTTCCTTTTATGGAATTCTGTTATCTGTTATTGACTTGTCACTTATTTCTAGTCACTATTACACTATGAACCTTAGGGTGTAAAGTAGGAAGGAATAATTACAATATAGATAGTGGTGTTGAGTTTTGTATGAGACAAAAGTTTAAGAGTAGGGAAGCTGTGCAAGTGGGAGTGAGAAATTATAACATTTTTGGGAGTGTGAAATATAGGGTTATGGAGTCTAATAGACTAAAATACCATGTATGATAGTAAGCAATGTTCACCAAAATATCTATAAAAATCTCTGTGTAGCACTCATACAAAATATTAGATATTGGTAAAGTCCTTAGTGCCACTTTTTCACTTTTTCAATTTGAAATCTTTTATTGAAAAATTATCATATGAAAATTTTGTTTTCTACAGAAAACTTCATAGGTATAGAAAACCTCACACTTGTTTGACAACAAGTTATCCAAAGACCATATCCAATTGGATAATACTCTCATTTGTGATGTTAGTATGCCCATTATACAAGCTAATCCATCTATTTTGATCAAATTTTGTAAAGTGCAGTGTAATAAGAAAAGGATGGATAGTGAGATCTAGTTATAAGAAACTACAATAGTTGTTGGTGGAAAAGGATGGATTGTTGAAATTTTTTACACATAAATTTTTAACTATGAAGTCTTAAGTAAACAAAATTTACATCGAGTACAAACCTTTTTCTCTTTCTTTTTGTGTGTGTTTTTTTAAAAAAGAACAAATAGATTCTTGATCTTTTGTCCCATAAATATTTTTGTTCCTCACCATTTGAAAATACTTTTCAGTCAATGACTTCTTTAAAGTTGGACATATATATTCCTCCGTTCATATGGGTCCGTCAAACTCAACGCAGAAGTCTGATGTGGCTTTCGTTATACCATAGTTATCAAAACCGAATCGACAATCGATCCGGTTATGTTATTGGGTTAATGGTTTAACCGATGAATCATTATTCAAACCGTTTGACCCAGTAATAATTAAATATATATACAATTATAATAAAATTAAAATTTTGATGCATTATATTTAATTATGTAACGCTATATTAGCAGAAATAACTATTTTTATATTAACTGCGTGAATAGTTATTCAAAAGAAAGGAGGTGATTAGATAATTATGTAAAATATTTTATATTGTCAATATATCAAAATTAAACTATAAAATAAACAAATACGATATTATTATAGAAGAATAAAAGTAATATTTTATATTATTTAAATTGTATTACTTTAATTTAAATATATAATTACTTTTAGTATAATATATAATTATGAGTCTTTAATATAACTTAATAAGTGCATTGGCATTGTTTTTATAATATATATAATTATTAACCCTAATGGTATTAAAAGACATGTTGGCCTAGTGAAAGATTGACATCTCTTTATCTTAGAGGTCCCAAAATCGAGCTAAATTTGTGCTATTTTTGAATTAACATTTAATTTAAAATGGGTGTCTATTACAGTGATCTATGGCACCACTTGTGCATAATGGAGGTGGCACCACTTGTGCATCATGGAGGTGCGCGGATAGAATATTGACCCGTCGGGTCAAATATGTCTGGTTCAAACCGAATTGACTGATTTTCTACGGGTCAATTGCAAAATGGTTAGAAGAGTAATCCGAACTAGCTTATGATCCAGTTCATTGGTTTTTTTTATCGAACCTGTCGGTCCGATCTGGGCCGGGTTTGATTATTATGCGTTGACTGTTACGGATGCACACATGGAGGGAGAGTTTTCAAAACAGGACAAATTAGTCCCTCTTTATGCCTTTTTATGCCTCTCTCTCTCTCTCTCTCTCTCTCTCTCTCTCTCTCTGAGCTGCCTTTTCCTTTCTCTCAGAATCTCACTACCTATCATCATCACTACCTCAAGTGTCCCCCTTTCTCTCCTGCTCAGCGCTCTCGCTGCTATCCTTCTCTCTCGCTTTCAAGGTTGCAAGTCAGCAACGACACCCGTGCCCATCGTTACTGAGATTAGCCTCTCAAGCTCGCATTTGTCACCTCCTCTCTCTCTCTCTCTCTCTCTCTCTCTCTCTCTCTCTCTCTCTCTCTCTCTCTCTCTCTCTCTCTCTCTCTCTCTGATCCATTCTCTCAGCCTCTCAAGCTCACTGTCTGTTGCATCACTTTTTTTTTATCTCTCAGCAGCAGCGGCATCTCTAGCAATGGTGAGTTTCAACAGCAACTTCTGCGTTGATATGCTCCGCTGCTTCTCTTCTTCCAGCATTGATATGCTCCTCTTCTCCTCTTCTTCCTTTATGGAAAATTTTGAATCTTTAATTTAGGAATTAGGTTGGGATAAAGTCACTTCTCGCTATTTGCCTTTTTAAAAGAACCTTTCTTTTTTTTTCTTTTAATTCCAGCTAATTAATTAGTTCTTGAAATTAATGAATGTGTTTTGTGTTAGTTGAATTTGATGTTTGATAGTCGAAAAATTCTGGTTTGATTTGCTAATTTTGTGGTATATTGTTGTAGCTTGTTTCAAATTAGAAACATGTTTTGTGGAAAGCATTGTTGTTAGGGCACTTTGAACAAATTTTCAGCTAGTTAATTAGTTCTTGGAATTAATGAATATGTTTTATCTTAGTTGAATTTGATGTTGTTATATCATGAATTATAATCACTGTTTTGATTTAGTAAGAATGTTTATTATTATTATTTGAAGAAGAACAAGAAGAAAAAGTGAAAAAGGTGGAAGAAAAATGAAAATAATGGTGTGAGTGGAGGTAAAAAAAGGGAAGAAAAATTTATGTCCTATTATTTTGAAGAAGAGAGACTAATTTGTTCCGTTTTAAAAATTTTCCACATGTATATTTGTAACAGTCAAGTCAGCACAATGAAAATCATATTAAATTTTTTTATTGGGTATGAAGGACCTATATGAATGGAGAGATATATATATTCTACTTTTAAAGAGGTCATAGACTTATAAATATTTTTAAATAGTGAGGAATAAAAATATTCGCAAAAATTTGTTATTTTTTATTTTTTTCTCATTTAGTTAATTTTTTTTACTATTTTGATGTTGGTTAAGGGTTTCAATAGGGAATTATTATGATTGAAAAAAATACTCCAAATTAAAATGTTATTTCTAACTAAAAAATAAGTATACATGATAATGACCATTCATGCAATTAAAATTAAAGCAATGCACAAGTCACACAACCATATATAAAATAAAGAAAAGTCTAGGGGCCAGTAATTTTATTGCATTTTGGCCAGCATGTAATCAGTAGAGAAAGGTGAGTCATTGGATGAAATTTTATATCAATCTCACACCATCAAATTATCATTGATGACTAGTTAATGGCTACTAATCACAAATATTGCTGCCCCTAGCATTGCTTATAAAATAATATTAACTCGTGGTACAGATGATAAATTTAAAAAAGGACACGAAAAATTAGGGGGAAAGAAATAATGCATGCCTTGGTAGTGTTTCTTTCCACAATTTTCATTTCCAATAGCGACATATTTTAGGTCAAAAGGCTTAGGGTGCCCCATAGCAACTCTAAGGGAACCCCATTGCGAAGTGGCTGCTCCTCTCGCAAACTCAATACCATCTACGGCATCCTATAATAGGAAAAAAATGTCACTAATATAATATGAAAATTTAATTTTCTTTTAAGTCTATAACAATGTTTTATAGAAGAACGAAGTTAGTTTTTGCACAAATAAAAAGGCGTTTGTTGTTAGTTTTATGTGGTACTTAAGCCACAAAACTCTCCTAGTAATGTATTAATTTATTAGATTGAGTTCATTTCATTGGCTTAAAATCATAACCAATAACAATTGATACCTTAATTTGAAAAATGTATAGGGATGGCAAACGAGTTAGTCGACACCGAATTTGATAGTATCAGAATGTTTGAACCATTAAATGGTTTCATAACAAAATATGTTTTTTAAATTTTTTAATAATCGTTAAATAGTCCTTATTTAATTTTAATTACAAATTAATCCATATATTTTATTTAATTATAAAAATTATTTTTTATTTTATAAATTATTATTTTATCATTAATCTATTATATTTATTAACAATAAAAAACAAAAATAATAACGAATTAGATCTTTGATTGATTGTAATAATTTTTTGGCAATCGTAATCGATTAAAAGTTTATCTTTTGATCTGTTACATCTCTCTAACGTTATGAAATTGTGTTTCAGAGAGAATTAATCGATTGAATTAACAAAATAATCGATTGAATTTCAGGTTTCTCATGACTCAATCGATTGGATTGAGCTTCAAGTTATCACAAAACAATCGATTGAAATTGCAAGGTAGTATGATTTTCGCAAAAATCAATCGATTGGTCATATTACCCAATTGATTGGGTAATATAAACAATTGATTGAAAGCTTCAAAACAACTTGAGATTTCACAATTCAATCGATTGGTTGTATTGCCCAATCAATTGAAGTCTTCAAAACAATATGGATTTATCCAATTCAATCGATTGGTTGTGTTACCTAATCGATTGAATTATGCACTACGTCGTTCTCATTTTTCTTATCGTTTTTATAAATTATTATCTTATTATTCATCTATCTTATCTTTAAAATTTTATTTTCAATTTTTAAGTTTTTATTTTGATTTAAATACTCTAATTTATCTTTTTCTTCATATTAAGATTATAAATTGGTGAATAATCTATCAACAATTACTCAATCCTACAATTAGAACCATTTATCAAATAAAATAAAAACTTAAAAATTAAAAATAAAATTTTAAAGATAAGATAGATGAATAATAAAATAATAATTTATAAACACGAGCTGAAAAATTTAGAAAGACATAATATATAATGCAGTGCACAATTCAATACATTCGATAACACAATCAATCGATTGAATTGTGAAAATCCATATTACTTTGATGACTTCAATTGATTGGGTAACACGAACAATTGATTGAATTAGAAAAAACTCACATACCTTGCAAAATTCAATTGATTGTGTAGCGATTCCAATCGATTGAATTTTGAAAAATCCATAAATTCAATCAATTGTGTTGTATGTCCAATCGATTGAATTTTCAAGAAACACGATTTCACCAGCGTTCATGGATGTAACAGATCAAGGATAAAATTCTAATTGATTAGGATTGCCAAAATATTTATTACGATTAATAGAAGATCTAATTTGTTATTGTTTTTGTTTTTAATTATTAATAAACATGATAGATGAATGATAAATAATAATTTATAAAATAAAAAATAGATTTTATAATTAAATAATATATAAATAATTAATTTGTAATTAAAATTAAATAAAGACTATTTAACCGTTATTAAAAAACTTAAAAAACATGTTTTGTTATGGGACCATTTAATAGTCCAAACGTTATGGAATCATCGAATCTGGTCCCGGGTTAGTCCGTCCCACTTCACCAAAAGTTCGTCATTTGGTGGGCTAGCCTGCCTGCTTAATGAGGCGGTCTCAAATTTCTATCTCGTTTCACTTAATGGCGGATTGGTGGCCCAAGTCTGCCAACTTTTGTTTTTGTTTTTGTTTTTTTTTGTATTTTAAAACATTAAATATTAAAAAATATATAAATTTTATAAACATTTTAATAAATTTATAATTTTTAAAAATTAAAAAAATTATAATTTTAAAATTTATAAATATTAAAGTTTTTATAATTCTAAATATCTAATAAACATAATTATTAATCAAATTTTTTGAAGCAATATCATAGAATGGCGAGTTTGGTGGGTAAACCCATCTTACCCCCTGCCAAATCCACCAAAACCCATCAGTTAAACGGTGCAAGTTAAACAAATTTTATTATAACCGTCTCAAATTTTTAACCTACTCTATTTTTATTTAGCGAGTTATTTAAGTCGGATCGGTGAATTTTGGCCCATTTATCCCTAAGAATACCGTACTGAGAGCCAAATGAAGTCAACAAAATTAAAAGTGGGGTGGCAACTAATGTTACTTATCATGAAGCATTCCCCTAGTGAACTTTTCTTCTAGAACTCTTTTTATGTGCTTAGGTGATAATAGTATCATCAACGTTATTATCATTTGATTAGATTCGAAGACAAAGTGGAATAAAGACTAAAAAACTAACGTACTTGCACAAAAGGCTTGATGGCGCTTGTATCAACTTCATCAGTATGGCTAATACCTTCAAAAGAATACAGACAAGCAGATAATAAGATAATTTTTTGTGTGCACTAACACTTTTGTTCTGTATTATTTATTATTTATTTTATTCTGTAAAGTACTAATGTACACTGAAAATATCTAAGAATTTCTCAATAATTAATTCAACCATAATTGCTACTCACTTAAAAAAAGGTGAAACTTAGCTTGGATTTGAAAAATTACCATTGTTAAAGACCCATATTGGTTTTGCACCAATGTCCTCTGCTAGCTACAAAAGAAAAAATAGTTGTCATAGTCAATTTAAAAAAAAAATTATACAATTTTCTGTTTATATTTTTGTTGTATATATTTTTTTATAGTATAAAAAATATATATATTTTTTATCTTCTTTTACTTTCTATCAATCACTTTTAATACTAAAATTATATATATATATATATATATATATATATATATATATATATATATATATATATATATATATATATATATATATATATAAAAGAGTACATAATTACATATAGTGTTTCTCTAATTTCAATACCAAACACCTCTATAAAGTATACAAATAAACTTACTTGAAGAGCCTCAAAATAACCAAAAGCATCATCAGTCCAATAATTCCAAACATCGCCAAAGTGGCCTGGTCTCTGCTCCCATGGCCCAACACTCTCTTTCCACCTAAATGCATTACTTAGTCTTTGTCCTTCTACGAAGCAACCACCTCTTGCAACAACAACAACAATCAACAATCATTATTTATTTGCATAGCATCAATAAGAGAATTAAACTAAATCATAGATTGCGTAAAAAAATATTACAATATATATAGCTTATATACCTGGAAATCTAATAAAGGCCGGTTTCAACTCTATCAGCATGTTGACTAAGTCTTTTCGGAAACCATGTCCCTTTGCCAATATCCAAGTTTAAAGACTTATTAATATTTATGAAGAATAAAAAATCATACTACATAGCCAATGTGGGTATATATATATAATATAATATAATATAATATAATATAATATAATATAATAGGTGTCTCATTAATTTTAAGTATTTGACCCATTATTAAAAGTATTTTGAATTTACTTTGATATTAAATTTTAAAATGTAATTACCTAGCTAAGTTTAAGTAATTTTCTTGTTATTTAACTATTTATTTTTGACAGGAGACCTAATTATACCACTAACCTCAAGCTCAACTACAAGAAAATAAGTTTCAATACACTAAGAAATTTATAAAAAAGTCATGAAGATTTTATCGATGAAAATAAACTAAATATAAAATTTTAAAATATTACCGTCAAATTTGACATTCCGACGATATATCTGATATAAAATATGATGCTAACTAGTATTTAATTTAGCGTGAGAGTGGTTGTCAAAGAATCCAATAGTAATTTTACGGAAAAAAAAATTAGTATATCAATCACTGTTAGATTTTTCCTACAATAACCTAGACAATACATTTTGATTAGTGATATTTGAGTTAAAGTCAGAATTTTCTAACGAAAAAATCGACCATAAAAATAGGTCCTAAGGTTTTGTCTTGAGGTATGGTTTGGTCACGTAGTACTAATTCATTAGGCACTTCTAAAATTCGCAAAATTAGTAGATAATTAATTTATAAATTAATTATTATTTAAAAAATTAGAAATATAAAATTGATAGTTTAAGATAAAACTAATTAAAATAAAAATTTTGACTCTAATTTTAAAAAATTTAATTCAAAATTGAACCGAACGAACTAAACTAAACAAACCAAGTCCAAAGACTCAACACAACTCATTTAACCCAATGAGCTTAGCTCATTCTTCCTCCTTCGTTGCTGTTCTTCCACGCTCGGGAATCATAAGGAGAGAGAAGAAAGAGTTTAAATCCTTGGCTTGATTTTCAATTTCACATAATTTTTTACTTCAAGTTCCGATTGCTGCATTGTTTGTGGCCATGTGACCAATGCGACGAGTTCTATTAGGTATGAAACTCATTTCTCAGTTTTAGTGTCCTTCTCCCCAATTTCGAAATTCAATGTGAATGCATGTTGAATTTTGTATGATTTTGGTGTTTAGGTTCGAATTAGCTTGTGGGTTTTGTCGAGTTTAGCTTGTTTGAGTTGTGGGAAAGGTAAGCACCCTCAAACCCTTGGTATATATGTTGAATTAGTGAACTCTATTTTGATTATAGTGGTAGTTATGATAATAGATTGAAAATTATTATTGGTGGAGTCAAGTTTGAGAATGTCGAGTTTGGGTTGAGCTTTGGAGGCTATAGGGCTGTTGGGTGAGATTTCGGAGTCTTGGAAGCTTGGAAAACGTTGTATTGTAAGGTGTTTTGGGCTTTATCGAGGAATCGGCCAATGTATGATTTTGGTTTTTCATATTTAATATATAATGTCTTGTGAAATCTTATGCTGGTCGACCTAGGATAAGTTGAATTACGAGTTTGGAGCATGTTTGGTGATTTAGTTGACAATGTATGTAGAATTGGTGCTGCTTGATTAGATTTAATGAATCATGATGTGAATGTGATTGTGGTTGGTGAAATAGTTTGATGAATGAGAAAAATGAATAAGAATATATGAATATTGATAAATTGAGAATTGTGTGTGTATAATTGAGATTATTGGGATAAGTATAATTAATTTGAGGTATGGATGGTTGTAATAGGATATGGGCTGTGTTGGATGTGGATGGTGTCATTTTGAGTGGTAAAAGTTTGATTTTGGTAAAAGAAATTGGTAAAAATAAAGGTTTGAGTTTTGTTGAGAAAAATTGATTTTTTGCCAAACTTCGACAAGCCATAACTCGGCTTCCAGACCCCTCGAATTATTTCAAACTTTTTTATATGAAAATTGGGTCCGTGAAGTTTACGCCGTTTAAAGAACAGATAAAAAAGGTTTTAAAATAAAAAGTTATGCTCGTCGAAAGTTCGGAGTGCAAAACTGAAAATTCTGCAGCATTCAACATTTTGACCATTCTGCATAACTTGCGTACGCGACCAAGCCTTTTGGGTTGGGCATCTCGCGTACGCGAGAAGATGCTTGCGTACGCGAGCAATGAAAAATGCATGCCCACGCGTACGCGTGACCCCTGTTTTCAGCAAAGTTAACTTTTGTGTTTTAAAACTCAATTTCGAACCTTTAAACCTCTGTTTTTACTCCTTTAGCCCCTAGACCTTAGTGGTATGCCTAGTGATAAGGTGAAGCTAGGAAGGGATGATAATTTGGGAGTGAAGTAAACGTTATTCACGAGCGTTGCGCTTTTTGGTTTAACGACTTTATTTTACCTTTTTCTTCAAAGACTACAAGATATAAAAAATTTTTCAACTATATATATAAAACTCTGCGTGGTACGATGTTACAGGACTCCTTCTATAATATGCTATCAAGCAATTTTTGTTGAGAGACAATGCTCAGAGATTCACAGATTTCACCTATCATAGAACTATGGGGTGAGTGTATTATCACACTCCAAGACATAGTTTATCATCTCAGATCGTATACAAATGATAATCCAGTAAGTGGGTGCATGAGAGATTTTTAGACTTGGTACCATCGTCCTACTTGGAATTGGGTGGAGCCGTGGAGGATATTCTTGGAGATAGACCGCCCATGGAACCACACGCTAAGAAGGAGGTATTTTCCATCAAGTTTACATGGTTTAGGGAGAGGATACAACATATTATTGTTGATGCTGAATGTTGATCCTAAATACTGTGTCAATATGCACGGTGGTACATGGTGATGCTAATCGGGGAATAATTGACAACAGATAAGTCGAATAAATTTGACCATATTCACTGGTTGTCAATGCTAGCAGATTTTGATAATTGGAAGTAGTTGTCATTGGGTCGGTGGTCCTAGTGTGGACCTATAGATTGCTATGTACTGGGACACTACAGACATTGTTAACTGCATCCCATTACAGATTAGTTGGATATGCCATAGGTTTTTTGATTGTGGACCTAACCAAAGAGATGTCCCTATTTTTTCCTTGGATATGAGATATAAATTTATAATTTAAAAGTCGAATTTTAAATATCATCGATTATTTGATGATAGAAACTTACAAATGATGTTAATTAGTAACCAGTTGTCAAGTCTAGCACAACATAGCTGGGATCACAGGGAGGGATGACTATTGAGGTGACACCACATGTTGGATACTATGGGCTTGACCAGGTAAAAATTGACAATGTGCAAATATTTAAGTGAATATATTTTTGGTTTATATAGTTAATCTTTTTGTTGATTATTCTGAGATATTAACTTCAGTTCTAGTGGACACCATATCATTAACCGAATATACAAGAGTTGTACCCCAATTGGTCCACACATCTATGTTGTCGACGGTTTGTAATGCAGGAGTCCTTTCCAACTCAGGAAAAATGATGTGGGAGCATGTATTTTTATGTTTGTGTACCAATTGGTCCACACATCTATGTTGTCGACGGTTTGTAATGCAGGAGTCCTTTCCAACTCAGGAAAAATGATGTGGGAGCATGTATTTTTATGTTTGTGTCATTAATTAAAGTAGTCTAGTTTAGCATATATTATTATATTGTGCTATGAGTTAGTCCCACATCGCTCGAGTCATGAAATTTCCTCCTCCCCTACTGGTATAAATATGCGTATGTACCCCTTTTATTTATGAGTTGAATTGATTGAGTTATATATTTAAATAAGTTGTGTGCTTATTTTTCTCTAGGCTCTTTGAGAGTAAGAGTTGCATCCTTGACTTAGCCAACCAAGGTAGGTTCTTGGCTACTTTCACCATAGTGGGGTTGTTAACCTCGCCAAAATTGGTGGCCCAAACGACGTCCCGGCGTTAGTTTGGTATCAGAGCAAGGTCGGTCCTCGACTTGCTCCAGTAAAATTTTATTTGGTTCGTGGGTACGGTCTTTAGTGCAGTTCTTTCACTGTTGGTACGAGTTGTTGTAAGTTTCGGATAATATTATTCTTTTCTCTTTTTTTGGTGCCTTTTCTGTTGGTGATTATCATTCATTCCCATCATTATTGTGCATTATCATAACATCGACACCAAGCATCAACCTCATTGCATAGTAGTAAAAGATGGCTCTAAAGCATAGAACTACTCAAGTGATTGAAATGGAGGAGTTACGTCGTCAAGTTAAGGAGTTGCAAGAGCAACTTGCAAAGCATGAAGCTGCTCAAAATAATCATGGCAGGCAAAGTGATGATAGTTCTTCTAGTGAAGAAGATAATGCAAATCCATTTCGTTATTCTTCTTCCTCTGAAGATTTGTCCACATGAAGAGCATGACACATGACTCACAAAGTTAAAGACTTAGGAATCAAAATTGATGTTCCTGAGTTTGAAGGGAGACTCCAACCAGATAATTTTATCAACTGGATTTGCACAGTGGAAAGAGTGTTCAGACGACAAGCGCGTGAAGCTTGTAGCAATCAAGTTGAAAAAGCATGCGTCAGTTTGGTGGGAGAATCTCAAGCGTCAGCGAGAAAGAGAAGGAAGAAGAAAGATCAAGACATGGGATAAACTGCGTCGTGAGCTCAAGCGCAAGTTCCTTCCCGAACATTACAAGCAAGACACCTTCATCAAATTTCATAATAGATTGACGAAGTGATATAATATGTGAAAAACTCATAGGATAGAGCAGTGCATGGTCATAACACATCACAAGCCAGATTCCAAGTCCACCCAAGATCACTTCAGCTAGTGGCTTAGAGCCTGTAGGGTCCGATTCTTCATGACGATGTACTGGACGATCCTCGACTTGCACGCGTCTACCAGACAACATGCGACACACAACCACTCAGCCTAGAGTTGACTTGTAGTTGCTGTCAGATACGCCACCTCACAGGCAACTAGGGACTCAGCAACCACAACATGATGGTAGGAGCGAGAGGGGAGGAGATATGAAGTAGAGAGGGTGGGAGACGAGAAAGGATGAAGTAGAGGAGAATCAAGCTAGAGGTGCAGCCAAGGAGGAGGCGAAGTTTGACTGGTACGAGGAATTTGGGGACGATCGATAGCATAAATCAATACCACTGCCACCACCAGTACCACTACCACATCAGCCGGACTCAACCTAGCTAGCTCCTTATGTAGGGACATCCATGCCAAGGCCTTCGACTGGAGTACTCGCGACACAATAGTCCACTCAGCTGTTGGGTAATACACAGTCTATGTGTCTAGTTCAGAGTTGATTATTGATGCAGTGATAAGAGCTTTTTCTTGAAGAGATATGAGACATGTTCAGGACCTTGAAGTTGTGTTTTAACTCTATGAAAGAGATAAAATCTAGTAAGACATATTAGGGGGCTCCCTCACCATCTACACATCTTCGTTCGAGGTGAATACTAGTTACTGGTTCGTTGAACAACTTGGTTTACAGTATATTATTTCACTTTTAGTAGACTATAGTCTTTTAATAGACTCCTAATAACATCATCATTTTAAATATATCTCATTTATACTACCAACAAGATAGTTCTAAAAAAATATAAACGTATTTTATGAACAATGAGATATATGTAATAAATTTTGTTGTATATTTTGTTAGTAGATATGTTCAAAATAATTTTATTAGAATTACCAAGAAAACTAATAAACCAGAAAATCATAATTTTCTTGAGCATGGACAATAATTAAGTAATTGGTTAGTTTGTTTGGTGGTTATTATTAATATTATTATTATTTTTTTAAAAATTATTATTGTTATTATTATTATTATTGTTATTAGTATTATTATTATGACATACATTAAACGTGTCAAGGGGCATGGCAGAAACTTGGTCCAACCATATGACGCCTTTCTTGGTGGTTGTTATTTGAATGGTTGAATTAGGACTTGATCCATTCGCCTCCAACGTATTCTCTATCCTTTTCCAGTTTGAGACTTCTGATGCAGTTTCTCTGCACCAATGTCACAGATGATCAATTACAGGTATGATGATGAAAATAATAGTATATAGAGGCTATTGTCACGCCCGGTATACTTATTGTTACACTTATTTCATTTAATTGTTTTTTTTTTAATATCTTTTTATTTAATTACTCAACTTCACAAGACATTTTTTTTTAAGTTTCTATTTGTCATCATTTTTGTTTAATAGTATTGTGAAGTATGTAGGCATATTAATCTAATTGATATTAAAAATAAATTAAAAACTAATTATTATTTTCATCGTTATTATCAATATTATTTGATTATTAAAATATTTTAAATAAAAATATTAAACACTATTATAGTTCTTGATTAAACACAGGAAAAATAAAAACATTAAAAAATTGTAATAATGTTCAATAAATAAATATATCCACCAATAATATCATATAATTGTTTATTAAAGAAAGTAAAGCACTTATTATATAAACATTGAGACTTCTGAATGTCTATCACTCTATCTAATATAATTTTAATTTTATAAATACTAAGTGGTACAATCTTAGATATATTTATTGGACTTTTATTTTTATAGCAATTTAATTTTTAAATTAAGAGATGAAATATTATTTAAATATATTTATTTTAAAAATTAATCAAAAAGTGCTCACTGGATATTAGTAGAAGCCAATATTCCTCCACCTTGTGCATTTTTGAATGATACTGTGATATCTATTGGTCCAGCTGAACGGACATAGAACACAACTTTGTACTTCTTCCCTTGCTCAATGTTCTGAAATAATTATTAATATTTTGTTATATTGTCGACTGAAGAAGCAAAATCTTAACTCATTAATAGTGGAAGGAGGAAAACTCAACTGCATATATACAAACACAAACATTTAATAAATTCTGATTGAATAATTTAATTTCATCGACCAGACATGCAAATACTACCTTTTACTCATATATTATTGAATTATGTTGAAAGAAAAAAACTGTTCAATTGCTGTCTCAAAAGTCAAAAGTCACAAATTTGATGATGAAGAATAATTGATGATGATAATATATGTAAGGCAATATGATTTTTCCAAAATATCTTAAATATATATAATTTACAAAAATATTTTGTTAATCCACAAATTGAATCTATGACTTGTTAATTTTAATATAACCTTTAATGTATTATCATTATTCATATTATTATTATTATTATTATTATTATTATTATTATTATTATTATTATTATTATTATTATTAATTAAATAATCTCACCATGCCCCAGTAACCGGGATTAGAGATACCAACACCGCCGGAAGGGCAATTAATATCATCACATAACACATCCATTCTCAATGCAACCTTATTGCGTTCAAAGCAAGAATTGAGTTCTGTTTGCACTAAAATACATGATTCTTCTCCAACTATACTCCAAGGTTTAATATTTGATGGAACTTGGGTGCCCCCAGCTTCAAAACCTGCAACAAAAAATATCCATCATAAAATGCAATCTAATTAACCCAAGTATGCTTATGTTAAAAATAATACTGCAATTAGAAGAAAAATTAAACAGTGTTGAATTATCTCACTTTTAATTTTGAGTGATGAAATAAACTCTCACTGATAATTTTCTTCAATAACAATTTTGAATCATCAAAACTAACTCAACATGGATATTTTTTATTTTAAGGAGTTTTATTAATTAAACTAAGGAACTAGTAAAAAAGAAATGTGTAAAATATTCAATAAAGTTGTTAATTTTTATTTTTGGTTTAAGCAATCAGAATGAAACTAATCTATGCATTAACAAAATCTCTATTTATTAGTTTAATTTTCCATATCAATCATATCTATGAAATCTATGCAAGTAGAGAACATGGAAATTAAACTAGTGACCTCTATTACTCACAAGCTCAGCCCACAATCCTCCAGCTCCAGCATGATTGATCTCCTGCAAAAGAAATTCAAATTTGATTAACACTAATTAATTAAAGTTAGAATCACTGCTTAAGATCAATTAAATAATTTCTAATTCCTCTGCAAATGAGCATTATTTGAGAAATATAGTTCAAGTTTTTTTCCCTCTCATTGAATTCTCATAATCGCATGGAATTTTTTTTTCTATCTTCCTTTAAGATGTGAATATGAATATGAATGTGTCTTCTTTTTAAAGTACAAATAATGTCCCCTGTATTAATATTGTACATATTGTTAGTATAAAAATAATAATCAAATGATAATTTTCAAAGATGTGAAAAATTGAAGAATAAGCAGCGGCAGTATATCCTTTTCCCACCTCAAAAAATATTCCAAATAAAGTATCTGGCATTCTCCTTCTAGATGCAATAGAAGCATTCACAACTAAAGTTGAAATCTGATCATTATTATTAGAAGAAGAAGCAGCAGCAGAACATTGAAAAGCAAGAGAATTAGCCACTATGATAATAATGTAGAGGCAGAGAACACTGCAATAGTAATAAGAATCCTTATTAGGAAAAGCCATTATATTGTTCTTTCTTCTCAAATTCAATTCTATATCCAATTCAACTACTGGTTTCTTTGTTTTTTTCAATTTTGGCTTTGAATTTATTAAGACAAAGTTTGCTTCATTGGAACATTATTACCAGTAGATAACTGTGGCAAACAATTACTTTAGATCCGAATATCAAGTAATAAGTTTGAGACATAACCTCAAGTTACGGGACTGCAAAGTTCAATGCTATTTCAAAGCTAGCTGACCCAATTTTCTTTTTATTTTCTTTTTTACATTAATTTTTTTTACCTATTAAGTATTAACAAATATTTTGAAAATAATAGTTTCCTAATTAAAACATGTTGGAAAAATCTCAACAAAGGTTTAAACAAGAACCTGTCTAACTACAAAAGCAAAAAAAATAATTTTCCCACAATCTGTGCGACTAAATAGGCAATACTAAAGATACTCCAAGCAGCAAATATAATGGCAGAAATTAAATAATCAGACATCAGAATTTTAACATGAAAAAACTCCCAAAAAGAGGGACAAAAAATCCACGGGACCTAGTCCATAAAATCTTTCACTATCAGAATAATGGGTACACAAACAGTCTTCCTAGTGACACTAAGGCATCTCAACAATCAACAAAATACATCATCAAAACTGATGAAATCGACGTAAACCCTCCACAAAGTGGGTATCTCAACTCAGACAAAAGAGAAGGCAATACAACTAGCAAGTTATATCCTAATATTCATCTGTACACCAAGAATAACATACTAAAATTTCATAAGAAATGGAATAAGTTTCCTAGTTCAATCGGATCAAAATAGCATTGCTCTTTTCCCCCCAATTTTCTTCTTCTCTTCGGCGCCAAAAACCCCTTCTCTCCCCTTACTGTTTTTTTCTTTTTCAAAGAAGAGAGCCTTATTCTCTCTCTCTTCATTCCTTGGCTATATGCCACTTTGTTTCTTTATTTTTTTTGTTTTTAATATGTGGGTTCCACTTAGTTGGGGACCACCAACAAATCTCCCCCTCACCAACTCAAGTGGGGATAGGTTGCTCCACTAAGTCCGCTTTCTCTTTGTAGGAATCAAATTTCACTGTGGGTAAACTCTTAGTCATCATATCTGAGCCATTATCATCAGTATGGATCTTCTCAAGTGCATATGACTTCATCTCAAGCGCTTGACGCATCCAATGATACCTCACCTCTATGTGCTTCAATCTGGAATGAAACGCCGGATTCTTGCTGAGATGGATAGCACTCTGACTGTCACAAAATAACACAAACTTCTCTTGATTGATGCCTAACTCTTGTAGAAATTTTTTCATCCACAAGAGTTCCTTAGAAACTTCAACAACGGCAATGTATTCTGCCTCTGTAGTAGACAAAGCAACACATTTCTGAAGTCGACATTGCCACGACACAGCTCCCCCTGCAAAAGTCATCATATAACCAGAAGTATACTTTCTTGAATCAAGATTCCCAGCCATATCCATATCTGTGTAACCATCCAACACAGGTTGGCCACTTCCAAAGCATAAACAAACTCTAGAAGTACCATTAAGGTATTTGAGAATCCACTTCACTGCTTGCCAGTGTTCTTTGCCAGGATTAGAGAGAAACTGACTAACAACTCCAACGGCATGAGTAATGTCCAGCCTGGTGCAAAACATAGCATACATCAAACTGCCAACTGCAGATGCATATAGAATCTTCTTCATTTCTGCTTGCTCTTTCTCACTTGTAGGACATTGTTGTGAACTCAGCTTGAAATGACTAGCAAGTGGAGTACTAACAGGTTTAGAATTACTCATGCTAAACCTCTCTAAAACATTCTCAATGTACTTCTACTGCGACAACCACAGTTTTCCATTCTTCCTGTCACGAGTGATACTCGTACCAAAGATTTTCTTTGCAGGACCCAAATCCTTCATAGCAAAGGATCTGTTCAAGTCTTTCTTGAGACTATCAATCTTCTTAGTGCATGACCAACAATCAACATAGCATCAACATAAAATAAGAGAATTATAAAATCACCATCAAAGAATTTCTTAACATACACACAATGATAAGAAGAAGTATTACTATACCCATGACCTTCCATGAAGGAATCAAACTTCATGTACCACTGCCTTGGCACTTGCTTTAGCGCATATAGGCTTTTCTTCAACTTGCATACAAGATGCTCCTTTCCTTTAACCTCGAAACCCTCTGATTGCTCCATATAAATTTCTTTATCTATGTCACCGTGAAAGAATGCACTCTTCACATCAAGCTGCTCAACCTCTAAATTCAATCTAGCCGTCAATCCAAGCACAACTCGAATAGAGGACATCTTCACAAATGGAGAGAAAATCTCTTCAAAATCAATACATTTCTTTTGCTCAAAACCTTTCACAACCAATCGAGCTTTGTACCTTGGCCATGAGGCATTTTCATCCGCTTTCAGTTTGAACACCCATTTATTCTTGAATGCTCTCTTACCCTTCGGCAACTTCACCAATTCAAATGTATGATTGTCATGCAAGGATTTTATTTCCTCTTGCATGGCCTTCAACCAATCTTCTTTATGCTCATCAGACATAGCTTCCTGGTAGCTCTCTGTCTTCCTAGTCCCAGTGTTCATCACATACTCATGAGGAGAGTATTTCTGAGAAGGATGACGTTCTCTAGTAGATCTTCTCAATTCATGCTCAACTGGTGGTTCAGGTGGAACTTCAGCATCTGGCACCTGAGGTTGAGGTGTAAGTTCATCATGCAAATCATCACCATCATTATCAACTTGTACATCTCCCCCACCAATAGGAGGTTTAGTGGAAGGACCATGTTCATCATCAGCAGAACGTCTAACAATTATTGTTGGCTTATTTGTCTTTTTAAGATCTTCAATAGTTTGGTCTTCAAGAAAAATCACATCTCGCCTTCTAATTATCTTCTTGCTCACCGGATCCCATTATCTGTAACCAAAGTCTTCGTGACCATAACCCATGAAGATACACTGCTTTGACTTTTCATCAAGTTTGGATCTTTCATCTCTTAGAATGTGAACAAAAGCCCTGTAACTGAACACTCGCAAATGACTATAGAAGACATATTTCCCTCTTCAAATTTCTCTGGAACATCACCATTTAGTGGAACTGAAGGAGAAAGGTTGATCAAATCTATTGCAGTCCTTATCGCTTCACCCCAAAAGAATTTAGGCAACTTTGTATGAGAGAGCATACATTTGACTCTATCATTGATAGTGCGATTCATTCTCTCTACAACTCCATTATGTTAAGGAGTCTTAGGAATCTTCTTCTCAAGTTTGATCATATGTCCTTTACAATACTTTTCAAACGGACTCCTGTATTCACTACCATTATCTGCTCTAACACATTTCAATCTTTTTCCTTTTTTATTCAATACTTGCATGAAAGTGTTTGAAGATACTAAGCACCTAGTCTTTAAATTTTAAAACAAAAGTCTATACTTTTTGAAAATAATCATCAGTAAAAGTAACAAAATATAATGCACCACCTAATATCTTAGCATCCGTGATCAGTATACATAGAATCTTATCCTTTATATATATATATATATATATATATATATATATATATATATATATATATATATATATTCTACCATTTTTTACCTCATAAATCTTATCTTTCGGATAAAAGCATGATTAGTTAGTTACGTGTGTGCTCACCATACCATACGATTATTGCTATGGCTGAGACTTGGAACGCCTATGTTAAGGACTTAAGGTTTATTAAATATACGACTAGCCTTTTAGTTTTATGATCAGAAAATTTTTTTTCAGTAGAATTTATTATAAGAATTTTATTTACAAATATTAATTCATTCATTCCCCCTAAACGATTGCGTACATGATGAGTCTTTTATCAGGGGCGAAACTTAATTCAGATAAGAGGGGTCATGGCTCTCCAAATTTTTATTTAAAAAATTAGTAATACTTTTTTAAAAAATAAAAATAATTTAGTTGGCTCAAATACTTTACTATGATTTAAAATATCAAAGTTTAATCTTCATCTCTTACTTTTATTACACAATAGTTTTTAGTTTTAAACATTCAAAATATATTGAATTTAGAATGAACTGAATGTATTCGTATTTTACAGCTCTCTATTGAAAGCAACACTCATTTTATATTTGAGTTCAAATATAAAAAATAGGTATTTTTTATTTATGTAATTTAATATTATTTTATATTTTACTGTTTATTTAATTTAATTTTTTATATGATAAAAAATATTAGATAAAAAATATTAGAATATTTAATAAGTATTGATATTATTGTATTTGTATAAATTGAAAAAAAATCAATAAATATTATAAATTTTAATATTTGTCATTCTAACTTCTTTTTTACATATTTTACAGGATATATATTCAAATTTTTATATAAAATAATCATAAAAAATTAAAGAATTGATGCATTTTTTAAGAGGAAGGCTAATATTCAAGAAGGAGAACATATAACTTTTACAATATTAACACATGTAGATAGTTCTTCTACTTTAATGAATCACGAAAAAAATGAGATACAACCTTCAAAAGTTTAAAGAGTTACATCTGATGAGTTTGACCTTAATTCTTTAGAACGAGACCTTGAAAAAGGCTTCAAATTTGGTAATATCACCCAAATCAGAGAGATGAGGTTAGGCGAACTTATCTTAAATGGGGTTCATATCAAAATTATCTTGACAATTGTCTTCTATCTAGCCTCCCCAAAAATTTGTTTCAAGTTCCGCCACTGCCTTGGTATAGTATGCATGCCTCCAAATTCATCAATTTTTTTATCTTAAAATTGTCATGACTATTGAAAGAAAGAATGTCAAGGAATGTCAAAAAACTTCTATAAAAAGAAGGAATAAAATCACTATGAAAAGAAGAAATGTCAAGAAACTTCTAATTTTTCACTCATCTCATTATTTATTTTCCTTCATTCATAAGAGGACTTAGGATTAGTATAGATTGATTTTTGAACAAAATATTTATTTTTTTAAAAAGATTTTTTTAATAAATAAAAATTATTTTTTATTTAAATACACTTTTTAAAAGGAATTTTTATGCATTAAAAACAGTTTTGTTTCTTTTTTTAAAGTAAAATATTATTGACTTTAAAAAAAAATTAATTTTTTTAGTAAAAATACTTTTTTTAAAAAAACATGTATTCAGAAAAATATGACTGCCTATTCCGTTGTTTCTTTTTTTCAGTGTTAAATATGTTAAGAAGTTGGTATTTTGTATTCACTTATTTTCTAATTTCTCTTTTTCAAAAAATAAATTATGATAACAGGACCCGTGAAAAAAATAATTTTTTTTCTCTAAATAACAAAAGATGTAGTTACACTGAGTCAAATTGAACACCTTAGTTATATAAGTCCTTATGTTGTGATAATAATTAATACAATCTAAAATCCTCGTGCCCAGAAAAATGATGATTTTTTGCAAATTATTTGCTAGCATGATAATTTTGACATGTTATACCATGCATAGAAATGATTTTTCAAAAGAAAATCATGACTAGTGCAAGTATGAACTGAAGTTGATATCGTTTTAAATTGTTGATTAAATTATTATTGCTTGCCTTTTTCTTTTTTCTCTTTATTTTATAAGTAGAGTAAACTATCATTTCTACCCACAAAAATAGAATACGTTGACACATTTTCTCATAAAAAAAAATTACTATTTGTATCCATAAAACATGAGTTCCATATAATAAAATTATCCAAACACTAAAAAATCACATAAAATTTCCAAATTACCCTTATCATCATCCGCATCATCCACCCCTCCTTCTCTCCTTCTCTGTCTCACCCTTACCTGAGCCAAACTCTAAGTTCAAAGGCACCAACACCTCATTTTCTTCATCACTACCATCACCACCACCACCACTATATCTCCATCATCATCTTCTTCACATAAAGCAATAACAACAACAATAGAAAAAGCAAAGAGAAAAAATTGTTTTTTCTTTCTCACTGAACAACGTCGACGGTGATGGTGGCAGTGACACCCACCGGCGTCGTCGCCCTCTCCTCCTTCTCCGATCTCTTGCGCACTCTCTTCCTTTCAGACCAGCGACAACGACAGCGACAAACTCAATCAATGGCGGTGACAGACGCGACGGAGCCGACAGGAATAAGGCGCGACGGTGGCGACAACTCCCTTTTCCTTGGTTCTGTCTCGCATCTCCTCTTCGGACTCCCTCAACAACGGCGACGATGATGCGATAGCAGCGGCAAGTTTTCACGTTGCCAGTGCGGTCTCCCTCCCCCTCCTCTTCTCTTCTTCTTTCTCGGGTGGGGTGTGTGTAATGTCTTTGTGTGTGAGTTTTCGAAGAAAAGGGGGTGGTGGTTGGTGAAGAGGGTTAGGATTAAAAAGCTGGCTGGGTGAAGGGGATGGTGATGAGATTTGAGATTAGAAAAGTGGTGGTGAATATAAGGGTAATTTAGGGATTATAAATAATTTTTTAGTGTTTGGATAATTTTGTTGTGCGGACCCATATTTCATGGGTACAAATGGTAATTTCCTTTTTCTATTGATAGATATGTCAGTGTCTTCAACTTTCATAGATAAAAATGATAATTTATTCTTATAAGTATGTATCTTTTACTCTCTTTTACTAGCATGATCGTTAGTATTATTGTCAAATAACTTCTAATTTATTTTATTATTGTTATTATTGAACAATTTTTTATAGTATACATGATACTGCGTTAATATTTATATTTAAGTAATACTAACAGTCTTTTTCAATTAAGCTCTTATTCAATATAATTTAATTTTTAAATTTTTTTAATAAACTATTTTCATAAATATTACATAAAAGCTTCTCTACTCAATAACTCTTACTCATTAAACTAATAGTAAGTAAACAAATAATAAGTAAATTAAAATTATCAGAATTTTTTAGATCAATTTTATAAATTTTATACAAATTTAGTTATTTTAGTTGATAATTATATATCTTTTTAGAAAGGAATTTTATTCTAGTACTTAAATAAAATAAAAATTATTTTTAAATAAAAAATATGCAAAAGAAAAAATTATGTTGACATTAAATTTTAATTAATTAAATTTAGAAATTATTATTAAGAGGTTTTTTATTTGATTCAAATTTTTATATGTAAAAGAAATTTATTTTATTTTTTATTTGATTTATTTTATCATTTTTCGGCTCAATTAATTTTAGAGTCTTTTCTTCGTCATATGCGTATCAACGTAGTCGCTTGGTCATTATTCTTTCCATCATTTTAGTCTTCACTCTAGGATAGAGATTTCATATGAGACAAATAATTCTTCTAATTTTTAAATGATTATGTTTTGATTTTACATTATGATAATCACACATGACAGGCGGTAAGTTGTTGCAAAGGCAAAATGAAATTAAAGTCCTTTGATTCAAACTAAAAGAAAATATGGACTTTGCCAATATTAGTAAAAGGCGAAAATATTGAAGTTTACTATTATTATTTGTTATGATCCCAATTTCATATTGGGACACATGATGACAAATAATTATTCGATATTTCATTAACATGATCATGACATGTGCGTGTTATTAGTTGCATGTGTTACCAATTTAGAAGGTTTCAGGGCAACACTCTAAAGAAGCTGACCGATAACATGATGAGTATCGGTGTTGAAAACGAACAAGATCGGCTAATGTTCAAGAGGATTTTCATCCTCTATATTCAGATGGCATTCTTGTTGGCAAGTATAATAACCAAAGTATCTTCCGTGCACATAGCTTCAATTTTTGAGATGGAGAAAATAACAGAGGGCAATTGGGGAGCCCATGTGCTGAATTTCATCATTAAAGGCATAACAAATTACTGTCTGAAAAAGAAAAAATCAATCAACGGGTGCCTCTATGTCTTGATGATAATCTATTTCCATCTCGCAAAAAAAAAGGACAATAAAGGAGAGAAAAAACATGGATTGCCCTGGGTTAGCAACTGAAACAGAGAGCAGTTGGTTGAAAGGATTAGAGCAGAGATAGATGGCCATATGGTAAGCAAACAGAATACCTTCTCTAATTTGGGTGTATTTTTTTTATGTAGATGCTGTAAACTAACATTTCTACTGTTTCAGAGTATTGTCAAGATGGCAGAAATAAAAAAGAAATTGAAAGACATGAAAAAAAAGAAAAGAAAGAAGAAAAGAAAAAAAAACAAAAAAAGAAGCCAAGTTCATCGTCTGAGAGTGATTCATCAGAGACTGATGTTGATTTGTCCTCTGAGTCTGAGTTGGAATAAGACTTAGAGGAACCTAGAAAGAAACAACCCAAAAGGACGGAAAAAAGTAAGTAATATTTTTGGGTGTATTTTGTTAGTTTTAGGGTATTTTTCCTAATGATTGTTTGCTTTCCAGAATAGAATCCAGAAAGAGGAAGGAGATTTTAGAGTATTCCAGTTCAAAAAGCAAAGTGAATCCAATGATGAGTAAGATTCTGAAATTATCATCACTTTCTTTTTTGTTTCTATCAAAATTTAATATATTAACAGAGGGTTTCTCATTTAATTTCAGGAGTGAAGAATCGTTGCCAGTTAAAAAACAAAAATCAAACAAAAAACTTCACACTGCCGCCAAAAAGTATGCACTGCTTTCAAGAGTATCTCATTATCAATATTGTTATATTTGTCTGATTCATAATTTTTTAATTTTCAGGACGCAATCCAAAAAAAAAAGCACATAATTGAGGATTCTTCTTCAGAAGAAGAAATTCATTCTTATGATGGGTAAAATACTTTCTAAACCTATCTTACACTCTTTAATCAAAATTATATTTTGTTAACATGTATTTTTAAATTTACTGTCAGAACTGAAATTGGAACTAAAACAATAGCAGAATTTTTAAGACAACATCAGCAAGGGTATGTTGATTTGGGTGTATATTACCTTTTTTAAGATGTTTTGGTTGCTGATTATTATTCTTCCTTTAATTGATAGAATTTTGATATTCTGATTTAACTAAATAGGATTATTTACTAAATGATATTTATTTTATAATTAGAATGCCGGAGGTGACTTAGCAACCGAGACCGATCTTTTATTTCAAGGACAAACGGAGCAAAGTAGTGTAAACAAACCTTCGAATTCCATGTAATTTCTTTTTCTTATACCATTTTCTAAATTTTTTTATCATATTCTTCTAATTCTGTATATATTTTTTTTAGAACAAAGAGCCCTTTAATTTTTTATTCAAGGAAAAAAAAGGCATGAAAAAAAAACAAAAATCTGCAACTACGTAAGTTCTAAAAAAAAAGAGCCTTTTCGGGTGTATTTTGTTATTATTTGGGTGCATTGTTATCTTATTTGGGTGTATTTCAGCTTCAGTCGGGAAGAAAAATCGTTGAGTGACCCAACTCAACAACAGATCATCGTTTTTCGAATGTCCTCTCAACCGCTTAATATGTAAATTTTATAACTAAATTTCAACCTTCTAATCATCTATTTTAAAAGGGCTTTCTTAACGTTTTATTTTTGTCTTGTTTAGAGTTTCAATTCAACTATGCCTGCCTTCATCCGAGACAACATCAGCAAGTTCTGTGCCACCATTTGAACCATCCCCCTCAATAGAGAGGCGAGCAAAAATATTCGGGTGCAGTTTGTTATTTTTTGGGTATATTGTTTTCTTATTTGGGTGTATATCCTGAAAATTGATTTGTAATTGATTTTTTTATAATCTGATTAATTTTCTCTAACCCCGTAGCACTCCACAACCCAGAAAGTTGATGAAAGCACACCAACAGTGCCACCAGCTCCATCTAAAATGTAAGTTCATCACAATAGAACTTGATTTTCGATATCATTCGTTTATTCTTATTCTTATAGTACGATATATGTCAACACGTAGTGATCCAGCCTCTGAAGCCACTATTGCTACACTATTGATGATGGTTGATGGAGGAAAAATCATCGGTAAAGATTTTCACGAAAATAATCGCGTTGTAAGTATAGTTCTAAACTGACAATTCAATGTCAATCAAATTTAATATGTTTGTCATTTAAGCAAACCAAATAAAATTAACTGAAGTATTAAACCTTGGGTCATCTCTCAAGAAATTACAAGGAAGTATGATTATTATTGGTTATGGAAAAGTATATTTTTGGGTTTTGTAATGAGAAACAAGAAAGTAAAAATGGCAAGAAAATAAACTAATAAATAATAAAGCTCTTAGCAAGGATTGACAATTGGAATTCCTATCCTCATTGTCATTATCAATTGTGATGGTAATTGCCTTTTGCTTTCACTTAGTTAACCTCTAACAATGAAGGAAAGTCAAGTGAGCAAAGTCAACTTAAGTTCACAGGTTCTAATCAAAGAGTAGATTTAGTGAAACTTAAGCCAACTAGCAAGTTTCAATTACCAATCAACAAGAGACTATGATAATTCAAGAGTCTCCAAATTACTCAATCTAAGCCAAGAATATAAAAATCTAATTTAAAATTCTCCCAAGTATTTTATCAAGCACTTGGAAAGCACAAAATAAAAACATTGAAAATTAACAAGGCATATTAAATCTAAACAACCAATTGCAAGAATAAATGACTAACAATTAAAGAGAGCAATAATGAACATAGAAAACACGAATTGCATTGATGGAAATCAAACATAACAAGAGTTCATAAGCATAAAAATGACACAAAAGGGAAATTAATAAGAGGAGATGAACTAAATTAAAGTAAAATTGAACCTAAACCTAGGGAAAAATTGAAAGAAGAAATCCTAAAACCAGCTCCCTCCTAGAGAGAGGCTCTCTCCTCTCTCTCTAGTAAACTACATCTAAAACCCAACTAATGTGAATAATTAAAGTGAATGATTGATCCTCCTATCTAGCTCCACTTTGCAGCCTCTAATATGGATTTTCGGGCCTGAAACTGGGTCAAAAAGGAGCCCAAAAATTGCCCCCAGCGTTTTCTGATATCTACAGCACGTGACGCTTTGTCACGCGTAAGCGTCGTCCACGCGAACGCGTTGCTTGACAAAATCCTGGTCACGTGTACGTGTCAGTCACGCGTACGCATCGATTGTCTCCTGCGCCAGTCACGTGTACGCATCGTCTACGCGTACGTGTCACTTGGAGTATGGCGCAATCACGCGCACGCGTCATCTATGCGTGCGCGTTGCTCCTCGCTTCTCAAATCTACATTTTCTTGTATTTCTTCTACTTTTGCATGCTTCCTTTCTATTCTCTAAACCATTCTTGCCCTATAAAACTTGAAAACATTGAACACACATATCACGGCATCGAATGGTAATAAGAGAGGATTAAAATTAGCAAATTTAAGGCCAAAGAAGCATGTTTTCAATCACGTCACAAGATTAGGAAGGAAAATGTAAAACATGCGAATTATATGAATAAGTGTGAGAATAATCGGTAAAATCCACTAAATTAAGTACAAGATAAACCCTAAAAAGGAGGTTTATTAATCTCCCCACACTTAAACATTAGCATCGTCCTCGATGCTTTCAATCAAGCTGGGTGAAAAGGATCATCGCCCACTGGTCCACTGTCAGCTCCGGGTGTCTGTGACTCTGTCATATGCTCAGGCGGAGCCGCCTCAAGCTGTGCCTCTTGCTGGTCTTCCTCCTGCTGGTCCTCTTGCTGGTCCTCCTCCTCCTCCTCAAAGTGCTCCGAGGGTGTGTCAGGCTTAGAGGGGATGTCAGTACGCCCAGAGGTCATAATCAGCTTCAAATGTGTATAGCGCTGCTTATTGCGACGCTCAGACTGCTCATAACGTCGTAACAAGCACTGCTTCATCTGATCCATGCGCTCAAAAAGGCATTGCATAAGACGGTAGACTGGCTGTGATGCAGATGAAAGTGCTGATCGAGATGGTGTAGATGGTCATGCTGTAGCTAAAGAAGTAATTGGCTCAGTAACTGCTGCTATGGTCGCTCGGTCTTTGCACTGGGCTACTGGGCAGTCACCAAACCAGTCACCCCAAGGGATAACCTTCTTCTTACTGTGAGCGACTGGTGCCTCATCCCCCTGCTCCCAGGGTACCTCAGCCTGGTGAGCTAGCTGTGTCATGGCAGGTTGCCATTGATATTTGTCCGGTACATGTATCGCCTGATGAGTCGTGGAAGGTACAGCTCCTTCCCCTCTAAGACACACTAAATCAGAATTACCATATCGGCCGGGACCTCAGTAGAATGAGTACTGGGCATGACATAGTTACATAGAATATGTTGTTACACCTTGGCTTCTTTCGTCAGATAGTCGAACTTAATGCCTCTTGGAGTCTCTTTCTTGGATCCTTGTTCCCAAGGGGCATCAGGGAGGGCAACCGTACGATGCACTGTGTCCCAATCAAAACTCATGCATTTAATATCCTCCTCAGCCTGATGGAAGGCATCCTTATCACTGATCTTAGGCTGAAAGTGGAGGATGTCCTCAATAGCCTCCTCTGTAATCAGAATCTGCTTGTCTCTGAGATGAACTGCATCAAGGGTCACTCGGTAGAAATTGCAATAGAACTCCCAGACCCAAGACTTGTTTACTCGCACTAGCTCTCCGTCCAGAAATACCCAACCCTTCTTCGCAATCCGACGCTCAATATACTGTTTCAGATCGGGGGGTACAGCTAGTTTCCTTTCCACAATGAGGTTCCGCTTATCAAAGTGCAGAAATCTAAGCTAACAGTATAGGTTGGCAAACTTATATGAGTTATTAGAAGGCGTAGCTTGGTTAGCCTTGCCCTTCTCATTAAGCTTCCGCTCAGATAAGCCTAAGGTTGCTGACTCAGAGGATGGCTGTGACCATTTCCTCTTACTTGAGGTGGCCTTTGCCTTTTCTTTATCTCTGTCAGACATCCTAAAAAATAGAATTCCCAAGATACAGATTATTAAACAAAACAGAGGAAAGAAAAGCAAGTAAATAAGCAAACAGATAGAAAATTAAAAACAAAAGGAAATTGAGACACATTCATGAAGTGAGTTAAGGAAATGAACTCTTGGAATGCAAGAAAACAAAATTCAGACAATAATCAGAACAAAAACCAAGAATTCATGCAATAATAGTAAGATGCTTGTTTGTTAAGCAACAACAACTATCATGTCTCAAAAGGAAAGTAAAAGAGTTAGTTGAAAACTAAAAGAAAGGTTAGAAATTCAATTAAGTCAAAAGTTATAAAAAAGGGTTAGAAATCAGTGGCATGGCAATTATTGACTTAACCAAGAGAAGTACAAAAAGTACAGGAAACAAGCATACTCACGTTCATGGGGATGATGCAAGTCATTGATGATGAGATATGAAATGCACTAAAGCATATAAGAGAATTGCAAGTCATCATCAATATTTTTGGTCACTAACATGAAAGAGAGCCAAAGAATTGCGGAAATGCGGACCAATCAACTTATGAATTGAACTTGGTATAAGCTAATTGAATCTCAAATCAAAGAGTGCCAAGTTTATTTCCTAAGTTGCAAGCTAACAATAGGGTAATTTTCAAAAATTTTGGCAGCATTCTGGCAGTAAATTGGATGTTCCCGGATAACAAAACAGCCGCAAAACAACTCATATGAATCTAGAATAAATCAAATACGTGCCACAAACAGTGAATTCATATGACTCAGGCAGCATTAAGCAAAATAAAACAGCTTAAATCAGCATAGCAGAAGTATACAACTCAAAAGGAACTTAAACAGGATAAAGCAAAATAAAATAGTGCAAGCTCAGGTGAGTTGACATTATGAATCACAGCAGCACCCAAATAGTAAGTAGAGAGCAACAAATTCAGGCAGCATTCGCTTCTTTGAATTTTAAGCAAGCAATGAGAATTCAAACAATTACACTCAGCTTGCATTCAACAACAATCACAAGCATTCAGCATGAATTCTACAATTAAGCTTCCTGAATCAAGTGATCATGTTCAAATTGGAACAAAAAATACAACAGCAGTTATAATTAACAATGTAATGAGCATCAATGCGTGATATGCACAAAGAGTTGCAGTAAGCAAACAATTTGTTAACACATAGCATTAAAATAGCAGCATTGACCACATTATTAACAATCCAACTAGCATGTCTGATGATCGACTCAAGATTAATTCCTTTCTCATTGAATTTTAACAATCATTCAAGAAACAGGCAATGAGACGGAAAAATCAGCAGCTTGTAAAAGCATGGAACAGCAACATCACCACCATTTAGCAAACACATGAACAACAACCATTCCAGACAGTATGAATGGCGCAATTATCAAACCTAAATCCACTAACCACATCCTAAAACTACCTAATCACCTAGAATCAACTAAACATGCATCTCTAACTAACCTAATTGAGCATAAATAAGCAACACTAACTAAATTAATTAAACAGAGTAGAACAAGCGCAGAGAGGGAAATCAGGGAAACCTGGAAGAAGCGGAAGCAGAAATGGCAGAGAAAGGGGAATGAGGGCTGAGAAGTGGTGCCAGACTCAGAGGACAAGGCAACGGTGCAGAGCAAAGGAGCACCAAATTCTGCCCTGGGTGCAAAGACTAGAAGAGGACACGAAAGAGATAAAGAAAAGAGTTGGTGGTGGTGGAGTGTTGTGCGTCGGTGGCAATGGATGGCGCGGCAGTCGCTGGTGGTGGCAGAAAGGTGAACGGCCGAGAAGGTAGGTAAGAGGGAAGAAGAAGAAAGAAAAGGGAAGCAGAGAGGGGTGGCCGGCGGCGGTTTAGGGTGATGTGAGGGTGAGGATGGTGAGTGCTTCAATGGAGGGAAGAGGGGAAAAAGAGAAAGAGACGTTGGTGGGTGTCTCCCACCTAGCATTTTTAGTTAAAGTCCTTAAGTTGGACATTTGATGAGCTCCTTGTCATGGTTGCTTGTGTTTGAACTCGTCTTGAAAATTCCACAAATGCTTAGACTTCCAATAAGCTCCAACATTTCCAAGTGAGTTTACCAAGCCTTGATGACGTTCTTCATAAGCTTTGAGCTCCTAAAATTGATCCTCATGTATGCCGGGATCCCAAATCTTGTTTCTACACCCGTCTTCTTGTTGATCATCATTTTTCCAATCGGGTGGCAAGCAATCCGAATTCTCAATAAAGTATCAAACTCTTCTCTAGAATTTTGCAGCATCTTCAAGAGTGTTAAAAGTCATCCCAACATTGGGGACAAAATGGTCATCAACACCCCAGAAGGTCTACAAAAATACACTCAAAATACACCATATTAAAACAAGCATAAATTATAGAATGCAAACACAACTATAAAACCATTATCAAAAATAAGAAAACCAGATTCATGAATCATAACTAAACAGAAACTAAAACAATTCAACTAAAATAATAAGACAATTCACCCTCCGTCAGATGAAAAGTCATAAACTATAAATACACCCAAACTTTCCTTAAATGCACCCAATTATTACTGATCTACACCCAAATGTCTGATATAAAACGGACAAAATTATTTTAATTCTAATGAGAATTATTGCATTAGATTCAATTCAAACAAGGAAGAATAAACAGCAAATATCATAGACAAGGTGCACGCATTATTTAGCTACACAATCAAAAACTACTAATTGGATTCAAAAACACATGAAGAAGAAGGAACATGAAAAAGAAGGAGGAGGAAGGTGAATCTTTATTGCTATTTTCGTTCATTTCTGGTTGTTTCTTGCCAAATTTTCTCACGATTCTTCTCCGGCAGTGGTTTTCGCAGAGAATGTGCTTGAAGTTTGAGTAATTTTGAGAGAGATTCGAAGAGAATGAGCGGTTTCATGTAGCGATTTCATGTTGTGGAAGAAGTAACATTTTTTCATAATGAGCGTAAAGTAACGAAGGGTTTTCGGGCATGTGTTTTCACTCGTCATTAACGCGCGTGAATCTATTTGGACTTGGGCCAACTTGGTTATATGGTTATATGGATGTGTAGGCCCCCCAATTAATATATATATATATAATTTTTTCTATATTTAAAATTTTAATATATTTTTTTAATTTGTTCCTTTGTGTACAACATAAATAGTTCTCATTTATTCTCATGAAAATACTATTTAGTTTTGTTTAGGGAGAATTATTTTGTGTCTCCAAAATGTTTGTCTAAAAATAGAGATAGAGTGTGGGGTTTAGGGTTTAGGATTTAGGGTTTAGGGTTTAGGGTTTAGGGATAAGGGATATTGAGGACTTGTAAGACTTGTATAGGAAAAAGACTTGTATGTGGAGATTTTCTAATCCAAAATATTCTCAAATTGAATATATCATCCATCCTAAAAAATAATTTTTTTACCCGAAAAATGTATCCAATATTTTTATTTATATTCATATGAGAAAACAAATCCCAGTCACCCATCTACGAAATTTCATATTCATATTCATATCCAATATATATATATATATATATATATATATATATATATATATATATATATATATATATATATATATATATATATATATTTGGGGACTCTTGTGTTTGTATTATTTTTTATTTTTTCTTAATTAATATGGGAAAAGCTCTACATCCATGTAATTTTTTCATCCAAGCTATCCAAATAACTTCAATCAGACGTGCATCCCCAACCTCCTTACGCGTTTGTTATACACGCGCCTCATATGACGTATATAATATAAGCCTTCTGTTGCGTGATAAACCTTTCTCAACGTAAACCTTGTTCTCTTCTTCTTCTTCTTCTTCAACCTAATAAAATTTGTCGTTCTCCTCTGTTCACATTTTTCTTCTTTGCTTGCATTCTTCATTATTGATCTGCATTGAATTCAACATAATAAGCTCCGTCGTTCTTTTTCTTCTTCTTCGTTTTCTTCTTCAATCTACACTTCTGAATAGAAACAATGAATGATTCTTCAAATCAATTGAATGAGGTCATTACGTTAAGACAGCTAAAAATAATTGCTGCATGCCATCACAATAATGTTAAACATTGAACAAAGTAAAAGGAGGCCACTGAACCGAACAACATTCACTTGGTGAATCAAAATCACAAAGGCCACCGAACCGAAAAATATTCATGTGGTGAATAAATGATGATCAACTTTCAATCAACAAGAATATTATTTCTCCTCCTCTTCCTCCTCCTCCTTCTTCTTTCAGGTTCGCACATGTAGGTTCTTCATCTGCTTCTTCTTCTTCACGAACACAGATTCTTCTTCTTCTTCTTCTTCTTCTTCTTCTTCTTCTTTTTCTTCTTCTTTCGTTATAATCATCACCAACAACACCAACATTTTTCTCGATGAAGTGGAGTTGCTCATTTTGATTCACTTGATTGTTAATGTGTTCAGTTGAGTCCTTGTGCATGCAGAAATATTTTTCTTACTGATTGAATGCTTATCACATTTTATTCAGCATATGATTGGTGTTCGATTCAGTGGTCTTGATCATTTCGGTTCACCTGATTGTTATGTGTTCAGTTAACTTCTTTTGCATGGAAAAATGCTATTCTTGATTATTGAATGTTTATGACATTTTATTTAGCATATGAATGTTGCTTGCTTCAGTGGAGTTGCTCATTTTGATTTAGTTGATTGTTAATGTGTTCAATTGAGTCCTTGTGCATGTAGAAATTTTTTTCTTGATGATTAAATATTTATGATGTTTTATTCAGCACATGAATGATGTTCGATTTAGTGGAGTTGGCCATTTCGGTTCATTTCTGTTCTGTACAATTCAAAACTCTTCCTCCTCACCTTCTACTACTTCTTCACCAAGGAGAGAAAGAGAAAAAGACAAAAGAATATAACAGCAATAACAACAAAAGAATGAAGAGAAGAAAAAAACACGTGAAGAAGAAGGAACGTGGAAAAGAAGGAGGAGGAAGGTAAATCTTTATTGCTGTTTTCGTTTGTTTCTGGTTGTTCCTTGCCAAATTTTCTCGCAATTCTTCTCCGGTAGTGGTTTTCGCAGAGAACGTGCTTGAAGTTTGAGTAATTTTGAGAGAGATTCGAAGAGAAGGAGCGGTTTCGTGTTGTGGAAGAAGTAACATTTTTTCATAATGAGCATAAAGTAATGAAGGATTTTCGGGCGTGTGTTTTCACTCGTCATTAACGCGCGTGAATCTATTTGGACTTGGGCCAACTTGGTTATATGGTTATATGGATGTGTAGGCACCCCAATTAATATATATATAATTTTTTCTATATTTAAAATTTTAATATATTTTTTTAATTTGTTCCTTTGTGTACAACATAAATAGTTCTCATTTATTCTCTTGAAAATACTATTTAGTTTTGTTTAGGGAGAATTATTTTGTGCCTACAAAATGTTTGTCTAAAAATAGAGATAGAGTGTGGGGTTTAGGGTTTAGGGATAAGGGATATTGAGAACTTGTAAGACTTGTATAGGAAAAAGACTTGTATGTGGAGATTTTCTGATCCAAAATATTCTCAAAATGAATATATCATCCATCCTAAAAAATAATTTTTTTACCCGAAAAATGTATCCAATATTTTTATTTATATTCATATGAGAAAACAAATCCCATTCACCCATCTACGAAATTTCATATTCATATTCATATCCAATATATATATATTTGGGGACGCTTGTGTTTGTATTATTTTTTATTTTTTCTTAATTAATATGGAAAAAGCTCTACATCCATGTAATTTTTTCATCCAAGCTATCCAAATAACTTCAATCAGACACGCATCCCTAACCTCCTTACGCGTTTGTTATACACGCGCCTCATATAACGTATATAATATAAACCTTCTGCTGCGTGATAAACCTTTCTCAATGTAAACCTTATTCTCTTCTTCTTCTTCTTCTTCTTCTTCTTCTTCTTCTTCTTCTTCTTCTTCTTCTTCTTCTTCTTCTTCTTCTTCTTCTTCTTCTTCTTCTTCTTCTTCTTTCGTTATAATCATCACCAACAACACCAACATTTTGTTCGGTTAAGTGGAGTTGCACATTTTGATTCACTTGATTGTTAATGTGTTCAGTTGAGTCCTTGTGCATGCAGAAATATTTTTCTTACTCATTGAATACTTATCACGTTTTATTCAGCATAAGATTGGTGTTCGGTTTGGTGGTCTTGACCATTTTGATTCACCTGATTATTATGTGTTCAGTTAACTTTTTTTGCATGGAAAAATGCTATTCTTGATTATTGAATGTTTATGACATTTTATTTAGCATATGAATGTTGCTTGCTTAATTGGAGTTGCTCATTTTAATTTATTTGATTGTTAATGTGTTCAATTGAGTCCTTGTGCATGTAGAAATATTTTTCTTGATGATTAAATGTTTATGACGTTTTATTCAGCACATGAATGATATTCGATTAAGTGGAGTTGGCCATTTCGGTTCATTTCTGTTCTATACAATTTAAAACTCTTTCTCCTCACCTTCTACTGCTTCTTCACCAAGGAGAGAAAGAGAAAAAGACAAAAAAAAATACAGTAGCAATAACAACAAAAGAATGAAGATAAGGAAAAAACACGTGAAGAAGAAGGAACGTGGAAAAGAAGGAGGAGGAAGGTGAATCTTTATTGCTGTTTTCATTCGTTTCTAGTTGTTTCTTGCCAAATTTTCTCGCGATTCTTCTCCAGTAGTGGTTTTCACAGAGAACGTGCTTGAAGTTTGAGTAATTTTGAGAGAGATTCGAAGAGAAGGAGCGGTTTCGTGTAGCGGTTTCGTGTTGTGTAAGAAGTAACATTTTTTCATAATGAGCGTAAAGTAACGAAGGGTTTTCGGGCGTGTGTTTTCACTCGTCATTAACGCGCGTGAATCTATTTGGACTTGGGTCAACTTGGTTATATGGTTATATGGATGTGTAGGCACCCCAATTAATATATATATAATTTTTTCTATATTTAAAATTTTAATATATTTTTTAATTTGTTCCTTTGTGTACAACATAAATAGTTCTCATTTATTCTCTTGAAAATACTATTTAGTTTTGTTTAGGGAGAATTATTTTGTGCCTACAAAATGTTTGTCTAAAAATAGAGATAGAGTGTGAAGTAGAACTCAGCTTTTTATTTTTGAATATTATAAGTAAATGTTATGCACCATGTTAATTTACCGATTGATTAATATTCTTAATTAATTGTACATCAATTGCAAACTTGGTTTGCTATGTAAAAGTTCTCAAAGTGGCCAAACATGGAACGAAATAAAAAAAATCAAATAAAGGAGTACCTGTGATATTTTAGGAAACAAAAGAGAAAATCATGATGCCTTGAAGAAGAAAATTAAATAAAAAGTGTCTTCAAATTGTATATAAAGTTATTACATCGTACATACAAAAATTACTAATTCTTAAAAAAACTCAAAAAAATTAATTTCTATATTTTTTTAAATATAAAATTAGTGCATATTTCAGTATATCTATAAATTTATTTTTAGTCAAATTCACAGGTAACATGCATTTTATGATTGAAGACGGTTGTATTAGGATAGAGATTTTATATGGGACAAATAATTCTTCTAATTGCTAAATGATTATGTATTGATTTTACATTATGATGATCTCATGACAACAACAAATTGTTGTAAAGACTTTATGAAATTAAAGTCGTTCGGTTCAAATTAAAAGAAAATGTGGACTTTGCCAATATTAGTAAAAGGGGAGAATATTGAGGTTTACTATTGTTATTTGTTATGATCTCAAATTTATATTGGGACAGATGATAACAAAGAATTATTCGATATTTCACTAACATGATCATGACATATGTTGTTATTAGTTGCACGTGTTACCATTATTAACTTTGTTCATAAGAGAATTCTGATCTATAGGCTAAGAGCCATGCATGGTCGTGTTGGTGAATTTTTCACATTTATGTGCATGGCCATAGGAGTTAGGACCTTCTTTATTACTAACAATCTTATTTAGGGATATATTAGATAATATATAAAATAATATAAAATTTGAACATTATATTTAACTATGCAAAATAATATTTTTTAAAGAAATGAAAATGACGTATTGTATTAGTGAAAATTTTGAACTTAATGTTAGTAATAAGAAGTTATAAAAATGAGACAATTTAAGAATACAAGTTGAATTGAGTTAATCGGATAGTATTTTTCTAAAAAATAAGAAGGTAGTTTTATTAAAAAATATTATAATTAATTAATTAGATTTAAAGGGTGCTTAAAGGATAGTTTATTAACAGATGAGTAGCATTTCTGTTATTGTTATTACAGCAGCAAACTTGCGCGCAAGAATTTGAATTTGTATTTAATGTATAATTGTTTTATAATAATTACAATAATTTTTAATATAATTGAGATTATAATTTAGTTTTTGTATTATTAGAGATTATACTAAAATTGAGCTACAATAATTATTTTTTTCAGTCATAATATACGTTAATTGAATTTTTAGAGATTCATTGATTTATTTTTTATAAAATTTGGAGTGAAGGTGACGAGTTTGGTAAAATAAAATTCTTAAATACTTTTGTATCAAGACAAAAATAATTTAGAATATAAATTATTATAAATTTATAATAATAAAAAATATATATTAATCAAAAATATATTTTCTTATAAATATGTTCATTTCACATATTAATAAAAAGAAATAATTTTATTATATACATAAAAAATGGTATATTATATCATCACAAGTATATAAACATTTTAGTTTTATACCTTTGAAGTTCTACTTTATAATATAAAAGTAGTTGAAGATTAACAATAATACCATCTAATGTCAGTTTAGGAACTTATTAACTTGTTAACCTTTATTATTATATATAAAGAAAAAATAAAGGGACATAAATAAATACTTTACTAGCCACCAAATTGTATATAAAGTTATTATATCGTATATACAAAAATTACTAATTCTAAATAAACCTCAAAAAGATTAACTTGTATATGTTTTTTTAAATATAAAATTAGTGCCTGTTTCAGTATATTTATAAATTAATTTTTAGTCAAATTCACATGTAATATGTATTTTGTTATTGAAGACAGTTAGCCGTATTAAGATAGAGATTTCGTATGGGACAAATAATTCTTGCAATTGCTAATTAAATGATTATGTGTTGGTTTAACATTATAATGATCTCATGACCGCAACAGGTGTTGCAAAAGCAAAATGAAATTAAAGTCTTGGTTTAAATTAAAAGAAAATATGTACTTTGCCAACATTAGTAAAGGGCGAGAATATTGAAGAGCATAACTGCTATATCATTAAGGAAAATAGGTTAAATTACACAGTTAGTTTCTACATTTTTATTGAAATTACAAATTAGTCCCTACATTTAAAAAGTTTATAATTGGGTCCCTAAAAAAGTTCAAAATTTGTAATTAGGTTCCTACCGTTCAAACACCGTTTATTTTAATAGAATATTCGTCAGCATATTCACCCCTTGAGCATGTGAGTTGCAAGTGCAATAGGTGGAAGGACAAATGACTCTTTATTTCTTTCTTCCAAATTTGTAATGACAAAAAACCCTACTGAGACGCTTCATTGTCTTAGCACTTCATCTCCCATAGAATCTTTCTCTGCTCATGCTTCCCTTCCATCATTGGAATTGATTGTGGAGTGTGGTTCGGACTATGTGGAGTTGCTGATTGATTGACATTGTTGACAGTTGAAGAGTGAAATTCGCAAGAGCAACACTAAAACAGGTAAGAGTTCCTAACCCCCATTCCATACACAGCATTTATGCGTACGCACAACTGAAGTTTTTACATCAATATGTATGCACAAGCTTTGATGCGTATGCATACTCACATTTTTCTACAACCATGCGTACGCATGGTCAGGCATGCGTACGCACGACTGCGATCACGTGCCTTATTAAAGAAAACACGCTGGGGGCGATTTCGGGACCTGCCAAAATCCAATCCAACTCATTTCTGAAGTTTTTAGAGGCCAAATTCAAGAAGGATGAAGAGGGGAGCAATTAGATCTAGTTAGAAATATGCTTTATGTCATATTCTAGAGACAGAAGCTCTCTCTTCTCTCTAGAATTAGGGCAGATTAGATTAGATTTCTCTTAGGTGTAGGTTTTAATTCTTGCTTTGATTTAGTTTCCTTGCAATTTATTGTTTTTAGTTCTTTGTTCTTTTAGTTTTACTTTCTATTTCCCTTATTTTGTTGCCTTTTTTTTATGACTCTTGTTGATTTTAATTTCCATTAATACAATTTATGTTTTATGTTTCTTATTGTTTAATTGAGTTGTTATTATGGTTTCCTTGCATTGGGTAGTTGTAGATTTTATATTTCTTGCTAATTTACTATACTTTTCTTTTATTCCTTCCAAATATTTGATAAAATGCTTGGTTGGATTTTAACATAGATTTTTATACTCTTGGCTTGTGAATGAGGATTTAGGTCCCTTGAGATCATTGATGTCTAGTTTCATTGGTGATTTAGGATTGTTAGTTGGTTGTAGGACCAACTATGTCCACTTGACTTAACCCTCCAATGTTAGAGGAAAACTAAGTGGAATTAACTTTTTGTAATTACCATGTCGTGGTCAATGATCCAAGATAGGAAACCTTGACTCTTAGTCCTTGCCATGAGTGGTTTTTAGCATTTATAGTTTCTTTATTTGGTCTTTACTTTTCTTGCTCATCAAGCTAAAAACCCCCGAAAACTTTTCATAACCAATAATATGCACACTTCCTTGCAATTCCTTTGGGAGACGACCTGATGTTTAAATACTCTCGGTTTTTATTGGTTTGACTTAAGTGACAAACAAATTAAACTTTGATTGGGGGTTGATTGTTAGTTTGGATCTATACTTCGAAGAGAATATTTTGTGAAAATTCTTAACCGACGATTTTCCTCTATCAAGTTTTTGGTACCGTTGTCGGGGAAATTGCAAATTTGCGCTTGTTATTAGTTATTGTATATATGTTAATATTGTGAATAGTTGCTTTTGCTTCTTTGTTAGTTTTTTCTAGTTTTAGGACTTTGTTTGCTTATTTCTTATTAGTGTTTGTTTTTATTTTCTATTCCTACTATGAATTGTCACCATTTTGGCTATGAGTTTGATTCTAACTATGTTGTAGAAAATGGGAATTTCAATGAGGAAGTCAATCAAGGATGGAATAATCAAAGGTGGGAGGAGCCTCAAGCATATGATCAACCTTCATGGCAACAACCTCCTCCAATGTACTATGAGCATGAACCATCCCATGGTGCACATCAATCCAATGGATATGGTGGACCCCCTTGTAGTTATCAACCACAACCACCATATGCCTATGAGCCCTATCCTTAACATAACCCTCAACTACCATACTCACAAGTCTCATACCATTAAACACCTCCATAAGATCCCAACCCATATCCACCATACCAACAACGATATAAGCCATATGAATCATACATAAAACCACCCCAATTTCACATCAAAACTCCAAAGAATGACCACCTCTATATACATCATCTTAATATTCCTACCAAAATGAACCACCTTCTTATTATGAACCCTTTCTCCTAAACTATGAACCCTCCTATCCACCCCAAACTCCAATGGATGACACCCTCATTTCATATCTCCAAGAGCTAAGGGAATGTCGCACCATTCTTTAAGAGCGACTTGAAGCTCTAAGGAGGCAAGACGAATTCATGGCTACCTCAACTGAGGTAGTAACCAATTTAGTCTCCCAACGCTTAGATATTCAAAGCACTCTCATGGTCATATGTGGAGAATTAAAGGAAGAGCGTAGCATGAAAGAGAGGTTAGAAACTCCTGTGGAGAACAAGGAGTAGGATTTTGTATTGGAACAAGTGGAGGAAGCCAAAATTATTGAAGAAGAAGAAGTGGTTGAAGATTTAGGAGATCTTGAATGCCCATGGGAATCTAAAGTTGTAGAGCCTTTTTCTGAGAAGTTTGAAATCGGTGTTGAGGAGGATAGTACACAACCTCCAAAGTATATCATGAAGGAATAATTGGAAGAAGTTGAGCAAGCAACAAGTCCTCTTATTATTGATGATTCTGCATCAACATATGATCCTTTTGAGTTTGTTGAATCCTCTCCCATTGAATTGGAATTGGATGTTGATGTAGACTTCACTCAACCTCCAACTTATTACTTGAGTGATGGGAAAGAATTAGAAGAATTTGGTGAGGAAGAGGTTGAAGTTGAAGAAGTGTGTCAAGAGGTGAAAGTTATACAAGGAGGAGCCAAAGGGAGTTGCAATCACCTTGCCAAAGCCGGTTGGAGCCTCTCTCACTAAGCAACCATTCATCATATCATTTGAGTGGGTAAAACTCATATCTCTTAGCTTTATTGTCTCACTTGAATATGGTTTACTTGAAACGAAAGGTCAACTTAAAGCTCTTTATGGCTTTAAGAGCAAAAGGGAGATGGTTAGTGGTTGGACACAATATTCAAGGTGCATAATGGTTGGAAGCTCAAAGTTTAGGTGCAAGGATTGATATGCTACTCAATTGATAGGGTCTAAGAAGATGTTAGGATGCTTGTTTGAGAATTCTAAGGTGAGTATACCGCTCGGTTGGAATTGTCATGATCAACTTAAAGACGAGTGTGAAAACAAGATATGGGATCCTTGATTACAAGATGAAGATCAACTTTGGGAGCTCATAGCTTGTGAAGAACTCCATCAAGGCTTGGTGCAATTGAATTGGAATCTTGGAGCATTTTGTAAATTTAAGCATTGTTAGAAGTTCAAGGATGAGTATAAGCACAAGCCACCATGACAAAGAGCTTCCCAATGGTCCAACTTAAGGACAATAAATAAAAGTGCTAGGTGGAGATACTCCACCATGGTAAACTCTTTCCATTTTCTTGTATATATAGTTGATGAATGAATTGAGTTACCATTGTTAGGCATTTTCTTTTCTTATATTACTCTTGTATATATTGTCTTAGATGTTAGTTTATTTGATTAGCTTTGTGCTTTAAGTGTAGGTTACTTGTTTTGAATTGCATCTTATTTTGAATTACATTTTGGTTGAATTATTTAGTTGAATGTTTGAATGGTTTTTAGAAGTTAAGGATTTTGTTAATTTTGAAATTCGATTGGTTTTAAAATGTAAATAGTTGGGTGAAAAAACTTTGTTTATGTTTGAGTCTAAAAAAAAAAAAAGAAAAAAAAGGCTCACCATGCGTACGCATGCCTAGTGGTGTGTATGCATGACCCAAAAATTGGCCCAAGACGTGTGTGCGGTCCATGTCCGTGTATGTAATGGCCCCAAATAGTAGCTACCCTCCGAGTACCCATTGCTCATATGTACGCTGACTTAATCTCCGCATCCCAACGCGTGCGTACGCATAGACGTTGGTGCATACGCACAACCTCTTTTTCTCTTTTTCTCCTTTTCTCTTCTTTTTCTCATTCAACCACCATCCATCATCATCATTCATCATCCACCATCATCCCCATTAGTTAGTTAGTCAGTTTCATTTTCTATTCTAGTAGATTAGGTTGTTAATTTTGGTTATATTTTGGTGATATGTGTTAGATTATTGATTTGATTTGTTGTTTGTGCTGAGATATTGTTGCTGATTATCGACATGATGCTATTTTAGCATCGTTGTTGTGAATGTTCATTGTTAGATTTCTTTGTAGAGGTTATACTTTGTCGTTCGGTATTGAGTTTTTCATGCTTAACATTTGTGAGTACCAAGTGCATGTGAATTGCCTTCAAAGCATTTGAATTGTATGTTGTGGTCACCATGTAATTTAAATCCTCTAATAATGACTAGGCAATTTCTTGATGTTTGATGATGTGCATTTATCTTAATGCTTTGTGTTGCTTGATTATATGCATCCATAGGTTATGCTTATGTCTTAATGACATGTTAACCCTTAATTGTTTAACTATATGCTCTACACATGCTTAGAACTAGTCATTTTGGCATAATGCTTCAATTGTGAAATTAGATTGTAAGCTCACCTAAAGACATCTTTTTAAAATTCTCATGCTATATGAACCATGTTTGCTATGTGATTGATTTTCAACTTATATCTCTGTTCTACTAAGTTGTATAGCACCCATGTTCCCCACTTTATGTAAATTAGGTGATGCAAACAAACTTCAAGGTGTGTCATTGATTGATGTGCGAGTTTTGTATTTCATTTGGTTTATTAAATTCTCTTGTACATCAACCAATATCTATTCATCATCCATTTCACAATCACTTGATTTTTGCTTGAATGCTTTCATGATTCTTTGTTACTTGTTTGGTTGTTTTAACTTACAAATTTTTCTTTGAGTATCTCAAGTACACTAGAATGAGTGAAGTGCATACTTCTTTTGTGTAAACGTGACATAGCTTTCAATGCTAGTATGTGTGTTCTAAACTGCATACAATTTAGAATTCACACACTATTTTTATTAATGTCACAACCTGATTAACTTACTTCATTTTAGTGATTCTCATCTTATTCCAATAATCTATGCTTCTTTGCTTTTGCATTTACTCATCTTACTATCCTGTTTTTTTATCTTTCAGGATGTTTCACCATAAGCGAAAAAAGAAGCAGATGAAAGAACATGCAGCAATCAATTGATCCACCAGGTGAAGGTGTCAATCCATGTAGTCGCTCCCTTGCTCATCTTTGAATGCACCGAGGACGATGCAAACTTTAAAGTGTGGGGAGGTCGTCCGACCGATCGACCAATCTTGGGTAAAACTTCTAATTCCAACACTTTCACATTTTATTTTTTTCTATTATTACTATGTCATTTAGAATTCTTAGTTGCATTTTTCTTAGTTTATTACAATCTTTTCATATATATAATAAGCTTAGTTAAAATAATAAAATTTTCTAAGGAATTTATCTATAAGGCATTCCAAAATTGATTTGAGTTAAAATATTTTTCATTGAAACTTGCATGATTTATATATTGTGGAACATGATTTTGAGCTAAGAACACATAAGCTTGTGAGTTTTGAGTCTAATTGTGTGGTTACATTATATTAACCACTATTTTTATTCTTGTGTGCTATTCTCTTTCTATGATTGTAATCTTTGATTTGTTTGATTCTCTATGTCCATTATTTTGTGTATGAATGCATTTATATGATTGAGGCCATTATTTTATTTGAGCTCACTTACCCAAATGCCCTTACCCTTTTATCCACCTTTGTTAACCAAGTTTAAGTCTATTTTAATCCTCTTTTATTCTTAATTTTAGCACATCACTACCTCTAAATGAAAAATAATAAATGTCCTTAATTTGGATCTTTGATTTGCTTAGGCTAGTGAGAGTGTGTATCATTCAAGTGTGGGAAAGTTTGGAAACAATGGTAGAGATAAAAGTGAATTTTTGTATTTTTGTTGAAGATCTTGGGAATTGGGTACAAACTCATGCATTAAATATTTAAACCATATGCATTGATACTTTTGTATATATTTTATTTTGAAAAAAAAAGAAAGAAAATTAAAAGAAAAAAAATTAAAAAGAAGAAAAAGAAAAAATGAAAGCAATAAAAAGGGGACAAATGTTAGCCCCAAAGAAAATTAATAAGAACAATGCATATGGGATATGATTAAAAAGAGGATGCATAAGTGTGTGAAAAAGTGAAGAATGTGTAGTTAGATTTTTATTTGAATTTTATAGATTGTTATATGTGTTAGGTGCGAGTTTAAGTTAACAAAGATTCAAATTTCAAGCTCACTTGACCATATATAATTTTACCTCGACCCTACCTCCATTACAACTTTTGGATAAGTTCTTATGATACTTGTATACATACATTGAATAATTGTTGACTGTTAGATAAAAAATAAATCTTAGAAAGCATGATTAGAGGAGAATTGGGTGAATCAACCCTATACACTTGAGCGATTAGAGCATATACACATCCAATGAGGGGTTCGATTGCTCAATTCTATGTTTTCACTTATTGATTACTTCTTATCTTGCAAGTTTATAATTCTTTTCAATAACTCAATTCAATTGTGGATTTGACTTGGTTATGCTTGCTTTAGCCCTTATGTTCATATATGTATTTTTGAAAATTGATTTATTTTGATTAAGTAGTGCATGCATTTAGAGAGATTTCATTTAGATAGTTTGTATTAAATAAATGTTAATACCATTTTCTTGTATCTTTCTTGAGTTTAGCATAAGGACATGCTATTGTTTAAGTGTGGGGATGTGATGAAGCCATATTTGATGGTATTTATTTACTTTAATTGGGTAGATTTTATTAACTTCTCTTGCATTTATTCATTAAAAAAGCATGGTTTTCTTCCTAAATTGTGCTTAAAAGTGAAAATATATTTTTTAGGCCCTTAATTTGCTAATTTTAATTCACTTTAATTCCATTTGATGTCTTGATGTATTTGATGAAGTAATTTCAGATTTAGAAGGCAAGTATGGATTGAAGGAGTGAGGAAAAAGCATGTAAAAGTGAAGAATTCATGAAGAAATGAAGTTTGGAGTGTTTTACATCCATGCGTATGCACAAGCATTCATACGTATGTACAATTGCAGCTTTTACATCCATGCGTGTGCCCCCAACTTTGATACGTAGGCATGAATGCGATCATGTGCCTCATTAAAGAAAACACGCTAGGGGCGATTTCTGGACCTACCAAAGCCCAATCCAACTAATTTCTGAAGCTATTAGAGGCCAAATTCAAGAAGGATAAAGAGGGGGAGCAATTAGGTCTAGTTAGAAACATGCTTTATGTCATATTCTAGAGAGAGAAGCTCTCTCTTCTCTCTAGAATTAGGGCAGATTAGATTAGATTTCTCTTAGGTGTAGGTTTTAATTCTTGCTTTGATTTAGTTTCCTTGCAATTTATTGTTCTTAGTTCTTTGTTCTTTTAGTTTTACTTTCTATTTCCCTTATTTTGTTGCCTTTTTTTTCATGACTCTTGTTGATTTTAATTTCCATTAATGCAATTTATGTTTTATGTTTCTTATTGTTTAATTGAGTTGTTATTATGGTTTTCTTGCATTGCGTAGTTGTAGATTTTATATTTCTTGCTAATTTACTATGCTTTCCTTTTATGCCTTCCAAATATTTGATAAAATGCTTGATTGGATTTTAGCATAGATTTTTATAATCTTGGCTTGTGAATGAGAATTTAGGTCCCTTGAGATCATTGATGTCCAGTTTCATTGGTGATTTAGGATTGTTAGTTGGTTGTAGGACCAACTATGTCCACTTGACTTAACCCTCAAATGTTAGAGGAAAACTAAGTGGAATTAACTCTTTGTAATTACCATGTTGTGGTCAATGATCTAAGATAGGAACCTTTGACTCTTAGTCCTTGCCATGAGTGATTTTTAGCATTTATAGTTTCTTTATTTGATTTTTACTTTTCTTGCTCATCAATGTTAAAAACCTCCAAAACTTCCCATAACCAATAATATGCACACTTCCCTACAATTTCTTTGAGAGGCGATTCGAAGTTTAAATACTCTCGGTTTTTATTGGTTTGACTTAAGTGAAACAAATTAAACTTCGATTGAGGGTTGATTGTTGGTTTGGATCTATACTTTGACGAGAATATTTTGTGAAAATTCTTAACTAAGGATTTTCCTCTATCAATTATATGTTGGGTCGGAGGCTAAAATTGATTTTGTTATGAGATATTATTTGAGTTTTGAAATTCTTTTAAAAAGAAGTGAACTTTGAAATTTTGGATAATTAATTATTAATTTTTTGAATAGATTCATAAGACGAGTAATAATCACTGTAGTTGAAGTCAATTCTTTTTTTTTATATGTATTCTCTTATGACAATTCTTAAAAACCCTCTACTGAGAACCTGCAAGGACGATATTCTCATCCCCTACAGATTTTTCATTTTCAGGATGGACGAAGAGTTTAAAGAATTCCCTTTGCACATCTGATTGTATTGTATATTAATGTATATATTATAATTTTTTCTTACCTTTATTATTATATTTATGTAAGAGGGATAGGAATTGTAATAAGGTGTATGCTTTTTCTATTTATAAGTTAGTTGTATACAAAGTCTGGTATGTTTATATGTAAGTATACATATATGAGGATTGTGATTGAATTTGGTTATATATACATGTTTGATTAAGAAAAAGAACTTTTGGTTTTTCAAAGAAAACAGCGAGATAGTTTCGGGTCAAAGGCTCCTATTTTAATATTAAGTATATGAACGTCGTCGTAATATTCTCGCTATTAGAGTTGCGCAACCGAAAGTGTGATATTGTGATAGTAAGGGTGCTAAAGTAAGATGAGACGGTTGAAGAATTTCTCTCTTGCTATTGGTGTTAAAGTCGTCGTAATATCCTGACTATCAAAGATTCCCTCTCTTGTTACAGTCGGCAAGCGGGGTTGAGAATTCCCTCTCTTACTACATCGAGGAATTGAATGGAGATGGTTGAGAATACCCTTCAATTCGATTTCTGACTGTGGTGTGAATGAGTTTGGTTGAGGATTCCCTATCGTTACATCACAGTCTCTCTCTGAGTGGGAGGTTGAGGATTCCCTCCTGGAAGGTTGAGAATTTTCTTCGTGTTGAGAGACGATATCCGGGTTAGCTACCGGACATGTCGGGTTTTGCTATACAACTGATAGATGAGCTCATTAACCATAAAGTAGGCATACATCATATTGCATTTGTTTGAATTGATTAGGTTTGCTATAATAGTTTTTGGTTTGCCTAATTGTGTATATTAAGTGTTTATGTGCTAACTGCTATACTTGAATTAATTGTGTATTACTTGTTTGCCTTACTTGTGTTTGCATAACTGAGAGGTACCTCATGCTGGTGTCGGTTGACGCTAAGGGTTGTCCTTGTTGAGATGAAATGATAGAATGATTGAATAATAAAGATAAATATTGAATGAGAATATTTGAGCTCCTTGGTTAGATGCAGTGGACTGATTCCACTTGCACCGTGTGGAGATTTGATGTGTTGATATTGAATCACTATGTCAAATTTTTTTAGGGCTGTTCTGGTCGAAGTTGGAGTGTTGTAGAAATAAATAGGAAAGTGAATTAGAGTAGAATCCCTTATGATAGTTGCCTAATTATGGATTAGTGAGAACTTAGGATGGATATGGAGTTTAAGATTGCTTAGTGAGTTCCTGTTGCCTTATACAATATCTATTTGGCATTTTTACCGTATTGGAAACCCATGGATCGGGGGTTCTCATTTCGTATATATCTCTTATTTTTCAGATGTAGGTCCTGGTGCTCAACAGTGAGCTATGATTCATCAGGGAGATGGTCTGGACTCTTGTTTTACTTTTATTTAGAATCTCTCCTTACTTATGTTGAAAAACATACATGTATGTATTTTCATTTTGAAAATTCGCCTGTAGAGACCTTGATGTATATTTTGGGAGAGATAGAAAATGCTGTTGTCACCTGATTTTTATTACTATAACTCTAGCTAACCTGAACTATATATATATATATATATATATATATATATATATATATATATATATATATACCTGTCTTTATTTTATTCACCTGATTTTTATTACTGCCTTTATTTTATTCTTCTTTAATGTTTTATTTTATTTCCATTTCTGATAGTGCTTTTATTTTTTCATCTACGCGAGTATTTTTGTTTGCGATTTTTCTTTTAATCTTTTGCAGGCTTCTCGTTTAATAATTTCTTTCAATTATATATGTATTATAAATTCACCTTGAGTCTTACCACCTTATTATCATTGACTTATGACTCGAATGAAAGGATTTAAATATTAAGATGTTACATACGACTAGGAATATAATTGAAAATGTTTAACTTATAGGGATTTAATCAAAAATTAAGTGTAATTGATGTTTAATGTTTATCTCCACTGAATATAATTTTTGTTGTGTAAAGACAAGTAAACTTTTAGATGGAACTTGTTTACATCATTGGCTGACAATTTTTATTCTTAAGGCATAGTGTTCTTAGTTTCGCCGCATACAATATATATATATATATATATATATATATATATATATTACTGTATCAAAATTCAACTTATCATTTCAAAACAGTGCTGTTCATATTGAAATCGTACTCATATACAATTAGTTTTCAAATAAAAAGACATTATACACTACTTTTGTAATATGAAAACTTTCATCCCTTTTTTAAAAAGATAGAACAATATACTAAACTTGCTATTCTTTTTGGTGTATCGCATGGTATTGCCTAAACTTAATTTTAGAATGCATTTCTGGAAGAGGAAAAAAGGGTAAGCCAAGACCAATGGTTAATTAACATTGTGGATTAATCATTAATGTGCTACCAAGGTACAAAACGGTAGGACCCAGGAAACGATCTTGATAACCAATTATAATGCTTCAGCCTCACTAGTATGGAGAATATGTCGTAGCATGGAATATGCATTAGAGCCACAGTAAAATACCTGAAAATTTCAAGAGGAGAAGAGATAACAAATTAATAATATATGTATGATCATTCGAATCATTAAGCATAACTAATTAGCTAGGACTACTTTCATATATGAAAATATTGTACAATTGTATTCATTACACATAACATATTTTTCATTCGAAACACACCATAAGGGTGCAAATGGGGATGACAAGTCAAGAAAAGGATAAGGCCACCTGTAACAATTAAGGGTGTCAAACTAGAAACAACCAAAATCTTAAAGATACCGATTTTTTCTTAATCAATTAATTTAAACTTTTATTTAAATGGAACTTTTTAAAAATAATAAACAATAATAAGTGTGGTATTTTAAATCGATACTTCTAAATTTCTCAAAATGATATGTATGTATAATCAAAGCATAGGTAAATATGCTTTTACCACATTGAAACACAATCATGGAGGATCCACTGAAAAATCACAAATATGCATGTCCAGAACATAAAATATGCAAATAAGAACTTTGAAAATCTCTGCATGTGTAAGAATAAGTATTTGTGAGTTTAGTATTTTGAATACGCTACATGTCCAAAAACAATAATTATCAAGAAACTGACAGATTTAACAAGAAAAAAATGCAAACATTTATAAAATACTAGAATCCAAACTCCCCATGCAATTCAGGGTTGTGTCACTAAGCAAGAAACAACGTTAATGAAGTGCATGAGAGACATAAACTGCAAGGTAGTAAAAGATGCAAATATTTTCAGATGAAAAAAGCACAACTACTATAGTCTTTGGCTATGCAATGCAATGTGAATTGTTAGAGAATATAACGGTGGCTTCATGACACCCATACTTATAATATTGAGATTGTAGTCTCTGGCTGTCAGCAACGGAAAGAGGATAAGCCAAAACACAGAGTCCGTGAGCATTATAGCACTTGCACAAATCTATATATTCAATAGATAATGAAAAATAATGTTAAAAGCCTTTTATGTTTGATGAAAAATGAAAAATGTATTCCAGGATTTTATCAGAGTCGCCTGAAAAATTATTTGAAAAATGTAACCCCATAAACTGGCAATTTCACTAGCATGGGGATGTTGATGAACATTTGGACTAAAATAATTAGTAGTAATTTTTTAAAAGATAAAAAATAATTCAATTGGTTTAAATATTTTATTATGACTTAAAGTATCCAATAAGTTCAATAAGCAACACTCTCTTCACCTTTAAATTCAAATATAAAAAATTAGATATTTTTTATTTATTTAATTTAATTTTTTATATGATAAAAAATAATAGAATATTCAATAAGTATTAATATTATTGTATTTGTATAAATTGATGAAAAAAATCCAATAAATATTATAAATTTTAATATTTGTCCTTCTAACTTCTTTTTTATATATTCTACAGGATATATATTCAAATTTTTATATAAAATAATAATGAAAAATCAAAGAATTGATGCATTTTTAAGAGGAAGATTAATATTTAAGAAGGAGAACATATAATTTTTACAATATCAACAGCTGTAGATAGTTCTTTTACTTTAATGAATCACGAAAAAAGTGAGATACAACTTTCAAAAGTTCAAAAAGTTACATCGCATGAGTTTGACCTTAATTTTTTGGAACGAGACCCTGAAAAACGGCTTTAAATTTGACAATATCACCCAAACCAGATAGATGAGATTAGACGAATTTATTTTAAATGGAGTCTATATCAAAAGTATTTTGACAATTATCTTCTATGTAGCCCCCCAAATTTGGTTTCAAGTTTAGCCGCTGCTTGGAAATGCCTTGCTCTGCATCCAAATAAGCATGATTCACTGTGCAAACTTCAAATAACATGATGTTTTGCATGTGTCAGCGAAAGAAATGCATAAAAAATAACCAATGCCAAGAAAGAACATTTACTTCTCTGATATTCTTGCGCCAATTCTTTGTAATATGTTGGATCCCTTTCAACAAATCATATAATTATAACCTAATTGAATCACCAACTTGGCATAACAAACATCAAATTCATTCACACTATCACAATATCTGAAGTTAATTTAGCTTTAGAGTCAGAAACCTCAAAACATTTTTTGGGGGGGGGGGGGGGGGGGTTAAGAGTCAGTAGCTTGAGTGCTAGTGATGTAGCATGAGGATCTGAGAATGATGAACTCCATTCTAGAAGAAAATGAAGGGCAGATAAGTAGGTTTATTGGGAGGAAGATGGAATTGGCATGTGCACTTACTTTAAGCTGCTACTTCTGCTTTCAACTATAATGCTCCCTCTCAATCTAACTGTCTCAACTCTCAGCTGACCACCACCGTTTTTCATTTTTGGTCTTTGGGTATAGGCTACACTAGAATCGAGACTACAAACTATATTTGGGCCTAAATTGGACAAAACAGACGCAATATGGACAAACATTAACTCGATTGGTCCAAGAAAAAAGTTGCGTGTTTTTTGAAAGTTTTGGATAAGGCAACACGAGACGGTAGCCCCCTAGTGTTATTTAACACGTGATTTGCAGCGGAGGCACCGGGTCAAATCCCAGCTGAGCCTGGATGTTGTTTAAAAAATCCACAATACTTATGTAGTGTGTGAATGGGTTGTGTGGGTGTAATGTCTAGGATTGGGGCTTTCTAATCCAGTTGACCAAAAAAAAAAAAAAAGAAACACGTGATTTTGAAAAACAACCAAAGTAACAGAGCTGACATGCTGGCTCTATAGTGTTAGATTTAGGGATGACAATTTTTTTCGACGAGATGGATATCCGCAGAGATTTACTTGCCGGAAGATGGATATAGGATTTTTTTCCTACACGTGGGGGCAGAGAACGGGGACCGTTAATTATATGGGGTTGGGGCGGGGAAAGAGGTCCTCGCCCCTCAGAGATCCGTATAATAACCGTTTATATAAAATTACAAAAATATTTCTCTTTTATATATATATATATATATATATATATATATATATATATATATATATATATATATATATATATATATATAATTAAAGAACCTTAATTCCCTCGCTCTCCCAGTGATCCAATCTTTATGCCATCACTCGTTTCTCTCTTCACACTCATTATCACCGGTGAGATTGCGTCCTGTTCCCCATCACCGTTGCGTCGTGCTTCTCCATTCTATTCACCATCTTTCGGCGCCTCCACCTTGACTCAGTCTTTGCTCCACCGACTGCTTGTTTACGCTGCCAATCCCTCGTTGTTGCCGCAACTTCTCTTTCTCGTCGTTGCTCCTTCTTCCTCACCTTCCTCCATTGCTGCTGCCGCTCACTTTCTTTCTTTCAGTGTGTCGCTCGCTACTTCTTGCTCACAGCTTCGCCGCCGCCTCCACCTTTGCTCCGTGACGAAGCCTCAAATTTGCGACGTCGACGTCGACTCTCCGTCGTCTCTGCTTAGCAAAGACGACGACGACTCTGCTCCATAGCCGGCCACCTTACAATATGTTGGATGTTTCTGTTGATTGAAGACATTGGTTTTAATATATGTTTTGATTTTTAATTGATGAAACTGTTATGAAATTGGGTTTAGGTTTGAATTCTGTTAATGAAAAATTAGGATTAGGCATGATTTTGAATACTGGATCGGGTTGACCGATCCGACCAGAAACCAGACACCTTGTGATTCAGTCTTAAAGAGAAAACCATAATTCTAAAAAGTAAAAACTGTTTGTGAACCGGTCAAAAATCGGCTGGTCGGATTGAACCGGGACTCTGCCAGTTTACAGAAACGCCACCGTTTTGAACTTAGAGCATAGAATCGCGCGACCTTCCTTCATCGTTCCTCTTTTCTTCAGTTCAAAGTTCACCAAATCAGAAAGAAAGCTAAAAGCTGAAACCCTGAAAGGCTGAAACCCTAGCTTCTCCACCACCGACGTAGGGACCGTCGTCCGACGCTCAGGCACCACGGTCGTCGTCTGGTCGTGCGCTCTTTTTCATCATTCAACAATCGCACCTTCTTCCTCGAGCTCGGCGTCAGTCCCTGGCCTTTGTCTGCTCCGTCGCGTTCCTGCCGCCGTCTGTCGCGCTCAGGCACCAACGTCTTCGTCTGGTTGTGGTGCTCGAAGTTCCAACCCACCAATCGCAGCTTCTTCCTCGAGCTCGTCGTCTTGGAGTCTGCCCTTCGTTTGTTCAGCCGCAGCTTCTTTCAACCCACCAGCGTCTTCGAGTCGTTCTCGTCGCCTGGCCTCCGCCTCCGTCGCGCTTCTGCCCCTCTGCTCAGACTGCTCAGAAGTCAGAACGAAGGTTTAGGATTCTGCCAGTGCTACTCAGATTGGTTTCTTCGTTTTTCTTTTGAATTTTTCGTTCTTGGTTCTTTGTTCTGCTACTGCTAGCGCTATTCAGATTGAATTGTTGAACGATTAGCTCTGCTCACTGCTGTGCTGTACTCTGTTTTTGTTGCTTTTTTTTTTGTTCTGTGCTAAAACAAATTGTGCTGAAATTGTCCTGATAGCCTGAAACCTTGATAATCCTTGTTAATCTTTGGAAAAGTTTGTTGCTGCTGTGTAACTTTCTATTGTTCCTGCTGGTGTTGTTGCCTTATTTTAAATTTGAATTGGTGGTGGTGTTGTCTTACAATTTGCTATAATTTGTTAATTTGGTTTAATTTTCCTACTGTGCTGATCTTTGTTTAAATTATTCTCTGTTCATTGTGTTAACCGTTACTGTGAACTTGTTAATTTTCTAATTGTTCTTGTGTTGAATGTTAACTTGTTAGTGCTTGTCCTTGAGGTTCAAATTCTCCTTATTTGAAGGCTTTCTTTTTTGTTCTGGATAAGCCTGCATTTGGCTTAGATGAACTTCTCTATGATGCTGTTTCTATATATGAAGAATATTTAATTATTTTGTAATTCTAAGTCATTCAATTCTTCTATTAAGTATTATGCATCTAGATTCATTTTATTGCCATTCGTCAGTGATTAATTGAACTCCAATTCATTTTATTGCCTCTAATTCGTTTGTCTTAGTTTAAGGTGGATATATGAGATTTTAAATATGGTGATATGGTGAAAAAGTTTTATTTTGATTTACTATCTTATTTTCCCATATAAAGTATGAGTATCATGCCATGATGCAATAATAATTTAATCTTAGTCATCAAATGATATATATCATGCTACTTGGATGTTTGCTTCTTGTTTCCTAGGAAGTTCATCAGTTTCTTGGCTGTCCCTTTTAATATGTCGAGACTTCATTTATCTGAGTTTTGGCAAATGCTACACTATTTATGTGTTTTGGCAAATGCTACACCATTTCTTCTAAAGTTTGAATAATATTTTGATGTTTGTACTTTTTTAGGGCGTTTATTATTTTATTATAAACAGTTTTTCCGGTTTAACCACAGTTGGACCGGTTGGAACAGTGAATCGGTGACTAGAGCGGTTCGATGACCAGTCCAGTTTTCAGAACCTTGGGTTTAGGTTTAGGGTTTGCATTATGTTAATTGATAAATTTGGGTTTAGAGTTAGATTCTGTTGCTGTGAAACTGGGTTTAGGGTTTGGATTCTTATTGTGAAATTGGGATGAGACTGGGATTACGGTTCGGATTCTTATTGTGAAATTGGGACATTTAATTATAATACTGAGTTTAGGATTTGGATTCTGTTAATTATCTTTTTTTTTTTAATTTTTTTTCGGATATCCGCGGAGACTTCGTTCTCCGGCGGATACGGTGTCCCCGTTACTTGTCACGCGGACGGGGACGGGGACGAATTATGTATGGCGGGGGCGGGGCGGGGGCGGGGACGGGGGCAGGTGGTATGTTCCCGCCCCCATGGAGACCCGTTGCCATCCCTATGTAGATCCATCGGAACGAAACCAAAACCTTGGTTCTGCCACCCCGTAACTCAACTAGTATCTTTGCCCTTACTATTCTCTCTCTTTTCTTTCTCTCACTAGAATTTCTCTCTCTCTCTCTCTCTCTCTCTCTCTCTCTCTCTCTCTCTGTGGTGTTTTCATTTCTCTTCTTCCTCACTCTCTCAGGCAATGGAAGAATTGGGCCAGTGGAAGGAACAACTTCTCCATTGGTGGAGCCTAGCCGAAGAGCAACTTCGGCAGGTTCCCCCAGTTCAGCTCTATGCCACCGCTGCCATCCTCGTTTTCACCACCCTGCTGCTCCTATCATGTCAGCTTCCCCATATTCTCGTACATTTCTTTTTTTTTTTTGTGATAGGTTTTGATGATGGATTTTGTTGCTTGCAGTGCGGTTGTTGAAGCGTGCCAAGTCCAACACCATTGTATTGACTGGCCTAAGTGGTGCCGGCAAAACTGTTCTCTTCTATCAGGTAAAACTCTCAATTCACATGTTCTTTGGTTCATAGTTGAATTCGTATCATGTAGTTTCTAAATTATTGCTGTTCTAGTTTGCTTTGCTTAATGAATTGTTGCTATCATCTTGAACAAAAAGAATATTCATGGTTAGATAGTGAAACACTCTTAAGCAATGTTGTTACATTATCAGGTGCCATTAGATTGTTGAATAGAATATTGCTTTCTATGATTTATTGTGTTTACTCTTAACTTAATTTTGCCCATTTTGTGTGTAAATGGAATTTCAGTACACTATGCAGCAAAAGAACCTGCATTTCCCATGCTAATATAATGTTATTGATGTACTTCTTCTTCCTCTATCAGCTTAGGGATGGCTCTATCCATGGGGGGACTGTTACGTCAATGGAACCTAATGAGGAGACTTTTGTTCTTCATTCTGAAACAACAGAGGTAAGACACTAGGATTTTGCCCTTTAATACCTGTACATAAATAAATAGAATTAAACACGATTTTTTATGTGTATTTCATTGTGCTTTACATTCTGTATGAAAATGCCTTGGGTTTTCTTCATACACAAGTCTTGGATGGGTAGTCAAGTTATTTGAAATTATGTCTATTTTATTTTTCGTTATACTTGTTGGTTGATTGTGGAATTAAACATACTAGAACTGATCTTGTCTCTTGTTTCTTTGATAGAAGCGGAAGACAAAACCCGTTCATGTTGTCGACGTCCCGGGACATTCTCGTCTTCGTCCCAAATTGGATGAATACTTGCCTCAAGCTGCTGGCATAGTTTTTGTTGTTGATGCTTTGGATTTCTTACCAAACTGCCGTTCTGCTTCAGAGTAATTCCTTTTGCACTGAGTATATATTTCTAAGGGTAAACCTCAAAAAATGCACCTAAAAAATGTTCCTGAATTTTGTTATCGACAAAAATGCTCTCAAATAATCTAAAAACATGCCAAAAATGTCCAATTGTGATCAAAGACTTACTCCGTTAATGGAAAAAATGTGATGTGGCTAATGGAGCATTCAACATGTCAAGTGAGACTCCATACTCCGTTTGTCACATCATTCTTTTCCGTTAACGTAGAACGTTTCAGTACATAGGTGTGTATTTTTCTCACATTTTAAAATAATTTGAGGATATTTTTGTCAATAACACATTTCGGAGGTATTTTTGTTGGTGACAAAATAATTTGAGTGCGTTTTTTGTGGTTTACCCTATTTCTAATGAGCTTGTAGTGAGCATTATGCATGTAGCATCAAGAATTATATAACTTAGTGACTATTTCTCATATCTTGATGAAGTAGTTCCTAATTCACTTTCTTCACAGGTATCTATATGATATTTTGACCAAGGGAAGTATTGTGAAGAAGAAGATTCCATTGCTTATTCTCTGCAACAAAACAGACAAGGTCACTGCTCATACGAAGGAGTTTATCCGCAGGCAGATGGAGAAGGAAATGTATGGCCTCAACATTCAATCTTTTATATGCTATGCTTTGATTTTTTCGTCGATTACTTTATAAGTGCATATTGTTGGAGGATTATGTGAGGCTATCAGCTGTTGTGCAATGATAAAGTTGTTACCTCATGGACAGTTCACAGGTTCTGGCTGGTCATCTAAATCATAGTTATCAAAACCGAACCGGCAATTGACTCTACCAAATTACTAGGTCATTGGGTTAATGGTTCAACCGGTTGGTCATTAGTCGAACCGTTTAACCCGATAATAATTAAATCAATATATAAAATTATAATAGAATAAAAATAAATTATGCTTTTATTATATAATATAATGCAGCATTATAAAATTATATTACAATAGCATTACTAAATGATATTTTTTTCCAAGATAATTAAATTTCCATTAATTGAAAAAGATTTACAGTTGTCCATAAACTAAGACCACATCAAAAGAAGAATGCATTCATACTATATATATAAATGTTAGCACCCTTTATATCAAAGGAAACTTTGGTCCATTGGAAGCCTGGCGTAAGGCCACGGCATAATCCTTGGTTCGAGCCTCATTCACCCCTTTGAGTTTCATTGAAAAGGCTTCCGCCTGTGCAGGATATGCGTGCCAGATCAGCTAACAGTTCCCGCAGGTGCACTACTCAGTTCCCCGGGTGCAGTGTGGAAGGACGCCACCCCATGCTCACCTGGGACAGTGTCCAAACCGCGCCAGTTTGCGAGAACCGCCAGGTTTTCAGTGGGTTTGATAGCTGTTGACCGGGTTGTTAGCCTTTCCAGTCCTATGAGTGAATTGAACTGGCTGAACCACCGGTTCAACGGATTTTTGGTCGGACTGACCGGTCCGGTCCGGTTCTGATAACTATGATCTAGACGCCCTCTATGCTCAGCAGGAAAGGAGGTTGACATCTGACCATCTCCGCTCCCCTGAGCTCACATGACTTATAGCCTAGAGCATAGAGTTGAGCTTCAGTTGACTTATTATAATTTATATGTTTAATAGTTTAATATGCGAGGGCAAATTGTCAATCAATTATCAAATTCATAGGAGAATTCTAAACAAAGATGCATAGATAGGAATAACATTGTTCTATGAAGTAATGTTGGTTAGGGTTTAGAGATGAGAATATTGTGGTAAAGGAGAGGACATCTGGAAAGAGGTTAGACAGGATTAGTGTCTTAAGGAAAGAGTTGGAATAACATGGAGTGAAGAAAGATGTTTAGTAATAGAAATTCCAATAAAGTGCTTTTTGTTGTGAGGAGTTCCAGAGGCCTAGTGTGAAAAGTATATCAGATGGAAGATATCTCGAATAACAAGGGTCAAAGCCTTAGAGGAATACAAATGAAATTTTAAGAAAAACCATTAAGAAAGACCTCATTCTAAATTGATTTATTGAAGCTAACCTTATGGTGGTGTTTGATTACCATTTCAATTATGAGAGGTATTTTTCTACCTTTTTTTGTCAACATTGTTGATGACACTAATTATTTTACAGTGACAAATTACGGGCATCAAGAAGTGCAATATCGGCGGCGGACATTACAAATGAGTTCACCCTTGGGGTGCCGGGAGAACAATTTTCTTTTATCCAATGTTACAACAAAGTTACAACTGCAGATGCTTCTGGTTTAACTGGAGAGATATCTCAGTTGGAACAATTTATCAGAGAATATGTAAAGCCATAACTTGATCTTATGTATGGAAAATTAGAGATCATTATGTTGGGATCAACGAGGTGATTAGATAGTTGAAATCATATGATTAAACTGTATTTTGATTAAATCAGTTGCATAGTTACTTGGATTTACCTAAGGACACATTTTCAATTGACCATTTAGAGATTTGATTATTTTATAGGTCTCTAGTTTTTTTCAATTAATTTCTTATAATTTTTTTTTTTCAATTAGATTCTTTTGTTTAAAAGTTTTTGTAATTTTTGGATATTGAATTTAATTGAAGGATTTTATTGTACAACTAGGAATATGATTGAAAATGTTTAAATTATAGGGATTTAATTGAAAATTAAGTGTAATTGATGTTTAATGTTTGTCTCCACTGATAACAATTTTTATTGTGTAAAGACAAGTAAACTTCTAGATGGAATTTGTTTACATCATGGCTGCCAATTTTTATTTTGAAGGCATAGTGTGTTCTTAGTTTTGCCGGATACAACTTCGATATATATTACTGTATCAAAATTCAACTCATCATTCCAAAACAGTGCTGTTCAGTATACAGTTAGTTTTCAAGTGAAAAGACATTATACACTACTTTTGTAATATGTAAACTTTTCATCCCTTTTCTGAAAAAAATGGAACAACCTACGAAACTTGCTATTCTGTTTGGTGTATCGTATGGAGAATATCTCGTAGCATGGAATATGCATTAGAACCACAGCAAAATACCTGAAAAGTTCGAGAGGATGAGATAATAAATTAATAATATATGTATGATCATTTGAATCATTAAGCATAATTAATTACCTAGGACTACTTTCATATATGGAAATATTGTATAAGGGTGCAAATGAGGATGACAAGTCAAGAAAAGGATAAGGTCAGCTGTAACAATTAAGGGTGTCAAACTAGAAACAACCAAAATCTTAAAGATACAGATTTTTTTTCCTTAATCAATTAATTTAAACTTTTATTTAAATGGCATTTTTTAAAAGTAATAAACAATAATAAATTTGGTATTTTTAATTGGTACTCCTAAATATTTCTCAAAATGATATGTATGTAAGGGAGTTCTTTGGTGACCAAGATAATGATGTCTAAAGGTGGTTAAAGATTGACTCACGAATTAGAGATTGACACGTGGAATGGTTAAATATGATGAGAATAGAAGTATGTTTTTGTGAATTACGTTAAAAATGGAAAAAGCTAAATTATAGAAAAAAGATATATACACGAAAGGGAAAAAAAGGGATAAAATAAAAGTGGTGAAGTTAATAAAAATGAGATTTTTTATTTAAATAAATTAAATATATTTTATTTATTGAAATAAATAATTATAAAAATTATAATCTTATCTTGTTTACACTATAAACAATATAATTATGAATATATTTAAACGAGATATATGGAATTTGAAAAAATATACATATCTCGTTTAGAGTGTAAACAAAATACATTCATAATAATCTTGTTTACCATGTAAACGAGATATGTGTATTTATAAATATAAAAATATAATTTTTAAAAATAATAAAAAATAATTCTTAAAATAGAATGTTTCAAATAATAAGAAAAATAGACGGTTTCAAATAATAAAGAAGATGGACCGTTTCAAAATAATAAAGAAAATAGATGATTTTAACTAACTAATTAATGGACGACGTAATTTCAAACTGCCAATTTAAAATTAACACTTTATTTTCTTAGAAACCAACCCGTCTTCTTTGTTATTTTGAAACCGTCTATTTTCTCTATTATTTGAAACGTTTCATGTTAAGAGTTTGGTCTAATTTAAATTGTTAATATTTTTTTATTATTCTCAAAAATGATATTTTTATATTTACAAATACATATATCTCGTTTACATCGTAAACGAGAGATAATTATGAATGTATCTTGTTTATACGATAAACGAAATAAGTGTATTTTTTTAAATTCTATATATCTGGTTTACAGTGTAAACCAGATAAGATTGAAAAATGTATTTTTGTAATAATTTTTATAATTATTTATTTCAATAAATAAAATATTTATTTAATTTATTTAAATAAAAAATTTCATTTTTATTAACTTCACAGTTTTTTTTATCCTTTTTTTCCTTCCATATATTTATATTTTTCTTTTTTTTATAACTTAACTTTTCTCATTTTTAACGTCATTCACAAAAGTATACTTTTAAAATGGGTCTTATTATGTTCAATCATTTCACGTGTTAATCTTCAATTTGTGGGTTAATCTTTGGTCATTTTTAGACACTGTTATTTTGTTCACCAAAAAATTTCCTTCAAAGCATAGGTAAGTATGCTTTTACCACATTGAAACACAAGCATGGAGGATCCACTGAAAAATCACGAATATGCACGTCCACAACATAAAATATGCAAATCGAAACTTTGGAAAGCTCTGCATGTATAAGAATAAGTATTTGTGAGTTTAACATTTTGAACACGCTACATATCCAAAAATAATAATGATAAAGAAACTGAAAAATTTAACAAAAAAAAATGCAAGCATTTATAAAATACTAAAATCCAAACTCACCATGCAAGTCAGGTCTGTGTCACCGAGCATAAAACAACGTTAATAGTGCATGAAAAACATAAACTACAAGGTAGTAAAAGATGCAAATATTTTTTGAAGAAAAAATGCAATGCAATGTGAATTGTTAGAGAATATAACGGTTCGCGTGCCTTCTCCTATCGATTTAAGCTTTTGGAGAAGTGGCTTCATGACACCCATACTCACAATATCGGGACTGTAGTCTTTGGCTGTCAGCAACGGATAGAGAATAAGCCAGAACACACAGTCAGTGAGTATTATAGCACCTGCACAAATCTATATATTCAACGGATAATGAAAAATTAAGTTAAAAGCCTTCTAACTTTGATGAAAAATGAAAAATGTATTCCAGAATTTTATCAGAGTTACCTGAAAAATTATTTGGAAAATGTAACCCATGGCTATTAGAGTGCAGGGAGAATCACTAAGTAAGCCACACGTCCTCCATGCAGCGCTCTCCAACCTCAGATTGTTGACTCTCTCTGCTTGTATTTCCGTAACACACTCCCCCAACCATCCCTTTCACTCTCACTCGTGCCTCACTCTCCATACCACCCCCAATCCCACCTTTATCTTTTCTTTTTTCATTTTTGCTGCACAAATTCAGCAGAAAAAGAAAAAATTGCCACAATCAAAATTTCAACCGTGCCAAGGAGATGGAAAATAAAAGAAGTTAATCGCTTAAAATTTTACATTGTTAATTATCTTGAAAATTCTAATTATCTAAATTTTTATTATAAAATATTTTGAATTAATAAAAATAATAATGATAATGTTAGAAATTAGTAGAAATATTGTAGTAATAATTATTAAGATTATATATATAATATTATTATTAATTGTTAGAAATAGTCAGTAAAATAAAATAAATTTAGAAGATATTTGAAAAATTATTGAATTAATTATTATTATTATTATGAGTATATTATTTATATATTTAATTAAGGATTAACAACTTGTTGTTGTGTATTGTTAATTAAATATTTACTTGATATGTTTGTTATATTGTGTTGTACTGGAAGTGAAAATTTTAAAATTATTTAAATATAATAATTAATCATTCTTAATTGTTAGTTAGTGAATTAATTAAGCTATATTATTATTATTGTTATAGTACCATGAAAAATAAAAAACGAATAAATTTAGTGTAATTTAGGTAATGAATTATGTTAGTAACACTAAATTTTAAATATAAATTTAATAAATTATTTATGATTATTGATAAATTTGGTGATATAATATATATATATATGTAAAATAATAATATTGAGGTGTTTAATACTTTTTAAAATTATCCTGATTATATAAATAGAAAATAACGAATAAGAATTATTATTATAAAATAAATAGGTTTTAGACATTAGAAAATATAGTTTTAATATATTTAATAATAATTAGATTTATATTTTAGATTCATTTAAGGTTTATTAATTATTATTATTAGAAGCTAATAAATATAAATGTGGATTTTTTGTAAAATAGATTTAGTATATTTTGAGTAGTTAATAATATAGTTGTTAATATGATTATGTTTTACTGGTTATGTGATAATGAAAACGAGATATTGTTAAATTTAATTTGATAATTAAATATGATTATCTTTGTTTAATGTGATATATGGTTACGTTTTGTAGGGTTTACGGATGTTGACATGTAACTACTTAATGTCGCTGGATTCGTACAATCAAATTGTTGATGGGTATTTACGGGAGACTGATTTTTATCACGTTTTTCATATTGGAATTATCCAATGTCAGTCGACATTGGTTAATGTTCTGTTCGAGAGATGACGTCTTAAGACTCACACATTCTATTTTCCAGTTGGTGAGTGTGCTATGACATTGGAGGACGTGGCGATAATTCTCGGTCTTTCAATAAATAGTCTTCCAATTATAGGACCGATTCTTAGTACGTAGTTATGAGGTTTTAGAGGCCGAATGCTTGCACCAGTTTAGTGTTGCACCTAAGAAAACAGATTGTAGAGGAAGCTTCATAAAGTTGACGAGATTTTGAGGACTAAAGATCGTTTAGTGTTGACTGATGACATTCACATTCAGAGGTACGTCAAGGACCACATAATGTTATTATTTGGGACCATTCTATTTGGAGACAAGTTTGGAGCAGCGGGTAGTGCACTGGAAGCTGTTGCTGTTGTTCCGTAACTTCGTTGGGAACATACAATTTAGTTGGAGATCAGCATGCCTGACACACCTGTATAGAGCATTGTATAGGGCATCTCGTGTCGACTGTAAGGAGATTGATGGTCCACTTACACTTTTGCTTACATAGGCTTGGATCCGTCTACCATTTCTTGCGCCGATTTCTGGCAATCCTCGACTCTTTCCAATTGCAAATAGGTAAAATTAATTACTATCTGCTTTGAAAAAGTGTAACACGTTGTATTTTAAATTTGATCAATAAAAGTTAATTAACGGATTGTATGATGTCAGTGTTTTGTCGATTTTTAGCAAATCGATAGCAGTTCGATATCTAGTGGTCTGGGAGCGAAACCTACTCATCTGTGTGAGTACCAGTTTTCTAGAAGTGCATCAAAGCGTCTTCGATTAGACAAGTTTTTTCAATAAAATAAAATAAATTTGTAAATTGATAAAATGCAGTTTGGGAATTAAAGTTTTGAAAGCTAAATAAATAGTAAATGGACAAGTTTACATGAAGATTAAAAGAAAAAACAATAACAATGCCTTCGATTAAATTGAAGAACTTAAGCATGAAGAATGAAAACATAGAAAGATAAATTAAATGAAGAACATAAAGAACATTTCAAGAATAAAATTAATTGAAAAGTTAAGTTTACAGAAAAAACTAAATTGAAAAAAAAAAGTGGAAGAAACCCTACAGAAAGTGTAACTCGATTGCAATCTCAGGGATTTACTAGGATGTGAGAATGCTTAGAGTATTTTTTCTGAGTGAAGATTTCAACCCCTTATTCCCTAACACTTCACAGTATTTATATACTATCTTACATAACGGTTAATTTGATTACAATTACTTACAATTAAATGAAGGATTACAGATTTGAAATACAATCACTCTTGGTAACCATTTTCACTGCGTGGTTGTAGATATTTCCAATATTTTCCTCGTATTATAAAAGCCACAAACTTTCCCGCTTCCACAACTATTCGATCAGCTTTCTCGAAGGCCTTACTCAATTCTTCGAATCTAAACTTCCATTCAATTTGGCTTACTCGATCAACCACACAATCGAAATCCAATTGGCGCTGAATACCTCCAACCTTATACTCACATGCATATCTTCTCGAGAGACTAAACTTTACTTCTTCGATTCACCTCATTTATATCGAAATTATTTTTCGATCAACAAATTGCTCCTTTGGATTAATGTGGTTGCTTTCAATAATATTATCGATAAATAAAGTACTTAATCCAAAAAACGTCCGTTTTCAAACCAGGAATAATTATCATTTAAACCCCATTACTACTGACTCACTCGACACGTCTCCCGAGACTTACACCTTCTCTCTCTACCACTTCATCTTCCTCGTGAAGTTACCTCAATTCACTTCAACAGTAACGGCTACAGTAGCGCTTTAAATTTCTCATTTTCTCTTTTGTCCAACTCTCTTGAACCTCATCATTTTTTTCTTACACTGAGAAACTTTTTACAAAGTCTCCAACTTTATTCTCCCTGTTCCTTTCTGATAATGGCTGGCTCTTCTTCCCAGACTACCACCCAAGACAAGGGTAAAGGTCATGAGATAATACCGCCACCACCACCAGCTCTTCACATTCTCAATCAAGTCCATGACGAAGTTATTGACGATCTCCACTTGCAACCTAGTGAAACCAGAATCCTAATCCCCTTTATAATCAGTACTGATATGCATTGCTTTCTTGGACCAATTGAAACTCTAGAGAAGGCAAATAAGAAACTCTCTTTCTTTCCGAGTGTTGGAGGAGAAGACTTACTGATAAACCAAGCTTTCAACATCTCCCATTTCATCAATCAAAAATCTTTCTAGAACAATCCAAAGATTAACCCTCGGGGATATGATTACACAGCCTGGTATCGACGTCTTGAGCCTACTAAAAGTGCCGGCTGGAAAGCTTTAGGAATTCATGAACTACTAAGACTCTCCCATTTCTCACTTACCACATACCCTTGGATGATTAGGGCCGTGACTTGTTTTTGGAATAGAACAACCAACAACTTCCACCTTCCATGTGGAATGATCGGAATGTCCCTTCTGGACGTGGCTGCTATTACTGGGCTCCCAATCAATTTTCCAGATTGTACTCCTGACATGCAACCAAAGCGTCACTACAATGTGGTTTTAACCAGTTCTTACAGTGACATTATCGCCCACAACATGGGTGCAGAAGGTGTGAAAATCACTGACAATGAACATGTTGCCTTCCTATTTTATTGGTTAAATTCTGTCTTATTCTGTTCTCGGAGTGTCCAAATGTCGAAATTTTACCTTCCTTTAGCCACTCTTCTCCACGAAGGAAAATCCCTTAATTTGGCTAAGCTTCTTCTAGGACATATTTTCGAAGAACTTGGTCAATTTGTCTGTGACTTTCGAAACAACAAGATCATCAGCACAGGGGGTCCCGTATGGCTTCTTCAACTATGGCTTAATGCCGTCTTTGAAAATTTCATGACCAAATCTGATAGTGGTAATACTGATAAGTAATATATTGATGGCTTTCGATTGTCTGCATTCAAACCCAATTTTCTAGATACCGAATCAGATGAAGATAAATTTTGGGCTGTTTTCTCCCTCTTCCATACTTGTAAAGATTTTGAAAATGACCAACTCAATTTCACTCCTTTCTTGCATCGCAACCGTGGTCCTGCTTTGTTGGACCGCTTACTCTTCCCTGCACCGATGAAGCAAATGAACTTGCAAATCGAAGTTGCGCAAACATGCTAGCTTTACAAGTAATACCAACATGATTACCTTTACACAAGAAGGAGAAATTCAAAATTACCCTGTATGCTCCAAATATGACAGCCAGACAATTTGAATTTTCTCAAGCCATCCCAACACCACAACCTCAAAATGATGAACCTTTCTGCCACTTTACTTTAACCACTCAAGAGGATTTCGATTCTTGCCTCTTAAAGAATCAACAACGTAAGGATCGCTTCAATTTCGTGGTGTACGATCGCAGTTTCTATATCACCAAATCCTATTTTGAATGGTGGGCTGCTTATTACTCCAGGTACACTCGTACCTTGGAAGAAATTCAACAAGCTGTGATTCTTACTTTCCCTATTGTTGAAGGTTCCCCGAAAAGAACTCAAAAAAGGAAAGCCGAAGCCGCTCGACCACCATCATCAAAAAGTAAAAGAACTCCTACCAGATCTTCTCGAAAGGTGATTTTATAATTCCTCTCTTTAACTTAAAAACCCTATAAGTTATACATCTTTATCTAGACTAAATTCTGAATCTCTTATCAGTTAGTACTACTGACATCGAGTGAGAGTGCTAATGAAAGTGAGCCAGCCAATAAAGATGCTATCACTATCTCTTTTCCATCGGAAGAGGCAGCCGATTCTGATCCTGGTTCTCGGCTAGTATTAAGATCCAGGCTCTCTCAGGTAATACCATTATCTTTACACACATCATATTTTAATTTAAAATAAATTTCAAACTTGTAACTGTGTACCTTCTATACTAGCCTGTCAATGTTGCTCACTCAACATCATCTGCAGGAATTCTTGACCAATCAAATTTGCCACAACCACAAGGTCAAGAACAATCTACATCACATGACTCCATTCAATTCACAGGACCAATTCAAATAATTCCAGCTGCTTTTCCACCTGTTTCTCTCACAACACAAGTGATTGATTCAACAACAAATCCTTTGCAACACTCTCCAAAAGAAACCCTCAGACTCGAAGCAACTTCACCAAATGATCAAGCTACTTTTACTGAAGAAAATCAAGCAATTCCAGATTTCGACTCTGCTTCTAAAGTTGCTGACACAACCAATTCGGACTCTTCTCGATCCAAAGTTTTAGAAACTCCTCCAGAATTACAACCTGATCCTACACTCCAGACTCCTCCAGGACTGAAACTAGGGATATCGAATGTTCCTATCACTCTAACTAGTGCTACTTTAGAAGACTTGACTTCTGTTTTAAATAAGATCATCCAAGAAAAAAAAGTGCCGGTGCCTATACCAACGATCTCAAGGCCTGTTACATCGAAGCCTCCAATCAAATTAGATCCCAACACTCGGGAACAACTTCGATCACTCATCAAACTCTTGGATCATCCACCTACCACATGGGTTAATGACCCCATTCTCAACAAACTTCTGGAAGATTGCTTGAATTCTTCCTTTGTATTGCCAACTGACAGACTATATTCTCCCTCAATCCAAGAATTCGTACAACTTCTCAATGAAAGTGTTGCATCTCAATTCCAACTCCAAGAAACTGAAACTGAGGAAGCTACTGCCAAATCTAAAATAGAACATTGCCTTGTAGTTGCTCAACCAATTCAAGTTTCTGGTGAAGAATTTGATCTCAAGATCTCCCATGATATTTCTGTTCAAACTTTCCATGATCAAGAAGAAGCAAGACTCAAGGTAGAGTTAGCTCAGATCCAAGAACAACTTATCACTGTCCGCCAAAATCAAGCCACTTTAGCCAAGCCTCTGGCCGTAGTCCAATAGGAGCAACATCTTCTTATCCAAAAACTTGTCTCGATTGACACTGAACAGGGAGAATATGAAAAACAACTTGAGAGAGTTCAAACTGATAAACTCAGGCAGATTGAAGTGTTACAATCCTGGAAAACAAAAGAACGAAGCTGCGCTCTGATTTGGCAAAACTATTGGCACCTTGAATGTTTTTTTTTTACTTCTAACTTTATTTTGTAGCAGTTTCCTTCCATATTTTCTGAACTTTAATATATATTGAACTTCTAAGTTTGCCAACAATAGAAAAGTTTTAAGTATTTCCCATTGATCGAGTTAATGACCTTTCCTAACTCGATATCTTTAATTTGATAGGCATTTCCAGAATATGTCCCTATAATTTGAAAAGGACCTTCCCAACTATGGGACCATTTACCCAGAAATCTCGATTTCTTTTCCATTGGTAAAATAACTTTCAAAACCAATTCGCCTATCTTAAAAGAATTTTCTTTAATTCGACGACTATAACTTCGAGCAACACTTTCTTTCTGTCGAATTATATTCTCAAGTGCCAAGATTCGCTCCGAATCTAACTCATTTAACTCATCATACATTGCATTCCAATAATCATTGACTGGTAAATCATTTTGTTTCAATACTCTTAAAGTATTCAAATTAATTTCCAATGGTAATACCGCGTCATGGCCATACACCAACTTATAAGGTGAAGTTCCTGTCGAACCTCTTGGTGAGTTTCGATAGGCCCACAATACTTGGCTTAAAGTCTTATGCCATGTTCGAGGCTTACTCCCGATATGCTTTTTAATCAAGCCTATCAATATCTTATTCGCTGCCTCTACTTGCCAATTAGCCTGTGCATAATAAGGAGTCGAAGTAACCATCCTAATGTTTCTTGAAGCCGCAAAATTTTTAATTCGTTGGCCAGTAAACATAATTCCTTGATCAGTGCTTAACGTTTGAGGAATTCCAAATCGATAGATAATATTTTCCTCAATAAAGTCAATTATCTCACTTTGACCAACCTCTACTAATGGAATAGCCTCAACCCATTTTGTGAAATAATCAATAGCCACCAAAATAAATTTGTGTTGTTTCGATGAAGGAGGGTGAATCAAACCAATTAAATCCAAAGCCCAACCCCTAAATGGCCATGGCTTTATTATCGAATGTAATTCAGCTACTAGAATTTGTTGTATCGAACCATGTTTCTGACATTCTCGACATGCTTTTGCATAATCAATATAATCTTTTATCATAGATGGCCAATATACATGATTACGATATAACACCCATCTCATTTTCTTTCCTGCCTGATGAGCACCACAGATCCCATTATGAACTTCGCCCAAAGTAATATTCTGATCTTCTCAACTCAAATATCTCATCAAACTTCCATCGATCCCTTTTTTATATAATTCATCAGCCAATAAAACAAAGTTCATTGCCCGTAATTTTATTTTTCTATCAACTGTAGTATTAGGATCTTTCAAATACTGAGCAATAGTCTTTCTCCAATCAGAGTCCTCCTATTCATCCATACGCATCACCTCTCTTTCATTTGCTGGTACTAAAATTTGATGGATACTAGATAGCTTCTTAATAGTTTCTGGACCAATTCGATACCTCGAAGCAATTTGAGCCAACTCATTGGCAATTTCATTATGAATTCTAGGGATATGCACCAAAGAAACTTTTTGAAAAGACGTTAACAACTCCCAAGCAGTTTCTAAATATTTTTGTAATGTCTCATTATTACATTTAAATTCCTTTGACAACTGCTTTAAAACCAACTGTGAATCCCCTAGAATTTGAACTTCTAAAGTTCCTTTGTTAATTAAAATTTTGAGACCTAAAATTAAAGGCTCATATTCAGCAACATTATTAGAGCAAGGATATTTTAATCCGAACAAAAATTCTGACGGAATACCCTCTGGTGAGATAATGAGGATTCCAACCCCTGCACCATCTTTATGCTTAGATCCATCGAAATATAATTTCCAATAGTTAACATCTACATCAACTATATTTGCCCCTTGGTCATTCAGATATTTCAAATTATCCACAAGAAAATCTGCGATGACCTGGCCTTTAACAGTCTTTGCTGGGATATACTGCAAATCAAATTCGGTTAATGCTAACATCCATTTCCCCAAACGTCCTCTTAACATAGGGAAACTAAGTATATACTTAACAACATCGGTCTGTGCTATAACTTTCACCGATTTAGCCACCATAAAACACTTTAACTTCATACAAGCATGATATAATGACAACAAACATAACTTTTCGATCGGTGAATACCTTATCTTGATATCAGTTAAGACTCGACTAAGGTAATAACAGCCCGTTCATGCCCGTTTTCATCATCTTGGGCTAACATACACCCTATAGTATTTTTAGATGCTGCAATATACAATTTCAAAGGCTCACACGAACGAATATTCGCCATAATCGGGGCTTTAGCTAAATAGGTTTTAATCGAATCAAACGCTAATTGATGTTCTGTGGTCCATTCAAATTTTGAACCATTTTTTAATTTTACTAAAGGTGCAAACACCCTAGTACGATCCAAAAGATTCGAAATGAATCTTCGAATATATTTTATTTTACCCAAAAACAATTGTACTTCTTTATTCGATTTGGGGGCAGACAAAGCTAATATTGTATCTGCTTTGTTTTTATCAATAGCTATCCCCTTCTTATGAACAACAAAACCTAAAAAGTTTTCAGCGAATACCCCAAAAGCACATTTCAAAGCATTCATTTTTAATCATTTCTTTCTCATAGTTAAAAATGCCTTTTTTAAATGGTCTATATGTTGACTTACAGAAATCGATTTGACCATTACATGATCGATATACACCTCCATAAATTTCCCAATAAACCCATAAAAATGGCATTCGTTGTCCGTTGATATGTTGCTCCAGCATTTTTCAAACCAAAAGGCATAACCACCCATTCATATGTGCCTAACGCACCAAGGCAACGAAAAGCAGTCTTAGCCACATCATTTTCCGCAATGAAAATTTGGTTATATGCAGAATAATCGTCCATAAAACTAAGAATTTTATTTCCCGCTGCAGAATCGATTAACATATCGGCAATCGGCATAAAATATTCATCCTTTGGAGTAGCATTATTTAAATCACGAAAATCGATACATACCCTTAATTTCTCATTTTTCTTCATCACTGAAACAATATTCAATATCCACTCCACATATCGAGTAGTTCGAATAAATTTTGCTTTGATCAAGCGTTCTATTTCTTCTTTAATTTTTACATTGATTTCAGGAGCAAAACGTCTTGTGGTTTGTTTCACTGGTCAAGCATTGGGTTTCAATGCTAATCGATATTCTACTAATGAACAATCGAGACCAGGCATCTCATGGTAATCCCATGCAAAACAATCTTTAAACTCATGTAACAAATTGAGAAGCTCAATTCAAAAAGGATCAACAAGATCTTTACAAATATATGTAATTCGAACGTCATCATGAGTTCCCAAATTAATTTCTTCTAGTGGATCTTGAGATTCAAATCTCTTATAATGATCATCTTTGATTGAATATTTTTCAAATCCCAAATGCTCCAAATCATAAATACAATCGAAAGTAAAATCAATAGCATCATGAGAAAGAGTAGAAACTTGATTTTTGATTAAATCATCATGACTTTTATTTTCTACACAATGAGCCTCTGCTATTAAATCGGCAGTCCGACTCATATTGTAAGTTTCATTACAAATAATAGGGAAATCATAACTAAATTTGATTGGAAGTGTTGAATCAGACATACTACAACAAGTAGATTTACTAATACTATCTGATTCAACTTTATCAGAAGAATCATCTTTATTTTCTAAAACTTGAAAATTATTTAAATAATTATGCAAAGTTACCAGGTAGTTGAAAACTTCCTCAACCTGATCCATAGTTCAGCCTTCGATGTCTTCAAGAAAGACAATCCCAACCCGTCGGCTCAAAAGATATATCTGGATAGCGCAACTTCACCGAAAGTCCTTCCGAAGTCAAGTAACACCCTTCACAATTGTAAGAATTCAGAGATTGATCAACAGTTAAAGGCTTCAATTTACGATTATATATCCAAAAATTGACATGCATTTGTTCGACGTAGAGACTCGAATCTGCTTTGACAATTTCAGGCTTGCCTTCTTTAGTCCACAGAAGCATGCTCTGATGCACTGTAGATGGTACATCACCTACTCCATGAATCCAATCTCTCCAAGTAAGGTGTTATAACTGGCATTCGATGGCACTACCACAAACACAGAGTGTCTCTTCGAAGACCCCACCTTTACAGTCAAGGTAACCAATCCTCTTGCTGGCGTAAAATTCCCACTTAAATTAGTCACAGCAATGTTTGTAGGGACCAGCTCATCAAAACATTTTTCTACTTTTTCCAACATTCTTTCAGGCAAGAGACTAATCGCTGCCCTCCGTCAATCAACACCTTGTTTATTTTGAACACATTTACAACAGCAACAATATGAAGGGGACGCATATTAGACATTTGTCTCTCAGTAGGGCGAGAAAAAAAACCTGGTTCATCCTCTATACAAATGAAAAAGAAAGCCTCTTCATCCTCTTGGTCGTAATCCTCATCCGGATTACTTTCGCATTCTCCAAGGTACTCGGTAGGAATTATCGAAATTGTTCATACCATGTCATCATCTCCTTCATCAAAGTATTCTTTATCAACATCAACATCTTTGTGCTTGTCAATCCCAGAGGACTGAGCAACTGACTTCCCTTTCTCCATCTTTGCTGGTGATGGAATCTCTTTGGGGTAAGTCTCTCCATCAGAAGGAAAGGCGATGCGAGAATGCACAGAGGGAGTTGCCCCCTTGCTAGTTTCCTTACATGTTTCAATTTGAAGTTTCTTACCTTGATTGAAACTCCTTCTTCCTCCTCTCCCTCTAGGGTATCCCCTGGCTCGCCCTCTATAGAAAGCATATTGATTTCGAGATGGTGCTCGATGCCCCCATTGAGGATTGCGTCGATACAGGTGATCACGCCTTTGGAATTCTTGACAGTTTCTAATCCATTGAACACCTATAGCCTGAGATCAACTTAAAGGTGTAGTCACATCATGTTGAGGAATTTTGGAACTTGAGCCCTCCACACGTCGAATTGGCTGCCTTTGACTGCTTGTTCCTCCCTGTGGGCCAATTCCTTCTTCATTCTCTCGTTTTCAAAGATTGCTACTGCTTCAGCATAAAAAACAGCATTACACCGTGGACACAAAGATACGTCTCAGTCTTTGATCTTTTGCTGAACCAAGAAGTCCAACAAACCGTCTCCTATTCTAGGATACACAGATCTCACTTGTGACTCGAAATCGTCAAGAACCACATCAAAGTCGTAAGACATCCCCACCATATTCACTCCAAAGCAGGGTTCCACATAACTGGCATCAGTCTCGAAGGGATCTACATCGACCTTCATCTCCTTCTTGCCATCATCAAATTTCAAACGTCCTTCCATGATTGCCTCTTGAATCAAATCCCTGAAACGGACACAACTGTTAGTCGAATAACTTGTTGCTTGATGAAATTTGCAATAAGGCTTTCCTTTTGAATCTTTTATGGAAAGCAAAGTTCTACCCTCAGGCAAAACCAATTGTTTATTGATGAGCGGATATTTTATACGCTTTTGGGGGTAATTTCATGTAGATTTTAGTATGTTTTAATTAGTTTTTAGTAGAATATTATTAGTTTTTAGGCAAAAATCATATTTCTGGACTTTACTGTGAGTGTGTGTATTTTTCTGTGATTTCAGGTATTTTCTGGCTGAAATTGAGGGAGTTGAGCAAAAATCTGACTTAGGCTGAAAAAGAACTGCTGATGCTGTTGGATCCTGACGTCCCTGCACTCGGAATGGATTTTCTGGAGCTACAGGAGTCCAATTGGCGCGCTCTCAACGGCGTTGGAAAGTAGACATCCAGGGCTTTCCAGCAATATATAATAGTCCATACTTTGCGCGAAGATAGACGACGTAACTTGGCGTTGAACGCCAAGTTCATGCTGCTGTCTAGAGTTAAACGCCAGAAAAACGTCATGATCCGGAGTTGAACGCCCAAAACACGTCATAACCTGGAGTTTAACGCCAAGAAAGGCCTCTACTCGTGGATAGCTCTAGTCTCAGCCCCAGCACACACCAAGTGGGCCCCAGAAGTGGATTTCTGCATCAATTATCTTAGTTTACTCATTTTCTGTAAACCTAGGTTACTAGTTTACTATTTAAACAACTTTTAGAGACTTATCTTGTACCTCATGACATTTTCAGATCTGAATTATACACTTTGTGACGGCATGAGTCTCTAAACTCCATTGTTGGGGGTGAGGAGCTCTGCAGCGTCTCGATGATTTAATACAATTCCTTTGTTTTCCATTCAAACACGCTTGTTCTTATCTAAGATGTTTATTCGCGCTTAATTGTGAAGAAGGTGATGATCCGTGACACTCATCACCTTCCTCAATCCATGAACGTGTGCCTGACAATCACCTCCGTTCTACATCAGACTGAATGAATATCTCTTAGATTCCCCAACAGAATCTTCGTGGTATAAGCTAGATAGATGGCGGCATTCATGAGAATCCGGAAAGTCTAAACCTTGTCTGTGGTATTCCGAGTAGGATTCCGGGATTGAATGACTGTGACGTGCTTCAAACTCCTGAGGGCTGGGCGTTAGTGACAGACGCAAAAGAATCAATGGATTCTATTCCAACCTGATTGAGAACCGACAGATGATTAGCCGTGCTGTGACAGAGCATAGGAACGTTTTCACTGAGAGGATGGGAAGTAGCCACTGACAACGGTTACACCCTACATAGAGCTTGCCATGGAAGGAGCCTTGCGTGTGTTGAAGGATTCAAGGAAGAGTTGAAGTTCAAAGGACAAAGCATCTCCAAATCCCCAACATATTCCCCATTACTGCACAACAAGTAACGCTAGTATTCCCTTTTATTCATCCAACAATTTTACACTCTTTTTCTTTATTAAAATACGAAGCTAAAGAATCCTATTGATATCCTGACTAAGATAAATAAAATAAGTATTGATTGCTTCAAACCAATAATCTCCGTGGGATCGACCCTTACTCACGTAAGGTATTACTTGGACGACCCAGTGCACTTGCTGGTTAGTTGAACGGAGTTGTGAGCTTCTCTAACAGTGCTTGAAACTCTTTTATCACAATTTCGTCCACCAAGTTTTTGGCGCCGTTGCCAGGGATTATTGAGTTTGAACAATTGAAGGCATATTTTATTTCTTAGATCAGGAATAATTTATTTTTGTTGTTACAGAGTCATTAAATTCTGATAGGATAGTTTCTTTTCAAAAATTTCTTTTCAAAAAAATTTTATTTTTCTTAATTAATTGTTAATTTTTCATGAGTTTAGTGTCTTATTTTAAGTTTGGTGTTAATTGCATATTTGATATTTTTCTTTAAATTTTCGACTTGTGTTCTTTGTTCTTCATTGATCTTCAAGTTGTTCTTGTTTATTTTTCTTGTTTGATCTTGAGTTTTTCTTGTTTGTGTCTTCTCTTGTTTTTCTTGTGCTTTTTCAAAACATTAACTTTCAAAAATTATACTTTTATCCACAAAAATAATATAGCTTTAAAATACATTACATTTTTAACTCAGTTGGTTATAGCGTTGGCTTATGTTCTTGGTAATTGGGCACCAGTTCTTTTGAAAATCTTCTTCAAAAATAATTTTTCTTGATTTAATCTGTGCCAAACTCTAAGTTTGGTGTTTTCTTGTTAAGTCTTCTTTAATTTTCGAAAATTTGTCTTGGTTTTCTAAAATTTTTAAGTTTGGTGTTCTTTCTTTTGTTCTTGGTGTTCTTGTGAATCTTCAAGGTGTTCTTGAGTTTTCTTGTGTCTTGATCTTAAAATTTTTAAGTTTGGTGTTCCTTGGTGTTTTTCCTCCAAAAATTTTCGAAAATAAGGAGCACTAGATCTAAAAATTTTAAGTCTCAAGTCTTTTGTGTGTTTTTCTCTTTCATCATAAAATTCAAAATTCAAAAAAATTTTTTTTTTCTATTTTCCAATTAATTTTGAACTACTTTTTTTCGAATTTTTTTAAAATTCAGATTTCAATTTCAAATTATTTTTCAATTGCTTTTGTTTCGTTTTTATTTTATAAAAATTAATTTTTTTTAGACAATAGCAACATACATACCATCTCTTTTATTCCATTATGGAATTAAGGGGGAATGATCAGTCCAGGAGGACTCTGGGGTCATATGCTAACCCCACTACTGCTTCATATGGGAGTAGTATCTGTATACCCTCCATTGGAGTTAGTAGCTTTGAGCTGAATCCTCAGCTCATTATCATGGTGCAGCAAAACTGCCAGTCTTCTGGTCTTCCACATGAAGAACCTACAGAGTTTCTGGCACAATTTCTGCAAATTGCTAATACAGTACATGATAAAGAAGTGGATCAGGATGTCTACAGATTATTACTGTTTCCATTTGCTGTAAAAGATCAAGCTAAGAGGTGGTTAAATAACCAGCCTAAGAACAGCATAAAAACATGGAAACAGCTGTCAGAAAAATTCCTGAATCACTATTTCCCTCCAAAATGGATGACACAGCTAAGGCTAAGCATCCAAGGCTTCAAACAAGGAGATAATGAATCCCTTTATGATGCCTGGGAGAGATACAGAGAGATGCTAAGAAAATGCCCCTCTGAAATGTTTTCAGAGTGGGTGCAATTAGACATCTTCTACTATGGGCTTACAGAAAAAGCTCAGATTTCTCTAGACCACTCAGCTGGTGGATCTATACATATGAGAAAAACAATTAAAGAAGCTCAAGAGCTTATTGATACAGTTGCCAGAAATCAGCATCTGTACCTAAGCAATGAATCTCCCATGAAAGAAGAAGCTAAAACAGTAACTGCTGAACTCAGTCCTGTAGATCAGGCTAATGAAATCAATCAGCAATTAGACTTTCTAACTCAGCAGCTAGCCGAATTCAAGGAAATATTACAGGAAACAAGAATGGCCAACAGAAATATGGAAGTGCAATTAAAGCAGACAGAAAAGCAACTGTCAAAACAAATAGCAGAAGAATGCCAAGCAGTTCAATTAAGAAGTGGAAAAACATTAAATACCTCACTTCAAAGCAGCAGGAAGCCAAGAAATGAACAGATGTTTACTCAAAATCCCTCTGAGGACAATCAGAGCCCAGAGAGGAATGATGCTGGCGCTGAACGCCCAGACCATGCTCATTCCTGGCGTTCAACGCCAGAAACAAGCATGGATTCGGCGTTGAACGCCCAAATGGAGCATGATTCTGGCGTTCAGACGCCAGTGACAAATGAGGAGATGGCGTCTAACGCCACTCCAGCTTCCACCCCTGGCATCCAAATGCCAGTAGGGGATCAGTCACATACAAGTGCTGATGACAATCCTTCTAAAAAGGCTTCCCAACCCACTTCCGTAGGTAATAAACCTGCAGCAACTAAGGTTGAGGAATACAAAGCCAAAATGCCTTATCCTCAAAAACTCCGCCAAGCGAAACAGGATAAGCAATTTGCCCGCTTTGCAGACTATCTCAGGACTCTTGAAATAAAGATTCCGTTTGCAGAAGCACTTGAGCAAATACCCTCTTATGCTAAGTTCATGAAAGAGATCTTAAGTCATAAGAAGGATTGGAGGGAAACTGAAAAAGTTTACCTCACTGAAGAATGCAGTGCAGTCATTCTGAAAAGCTTACCTGAGAAGCTTAAAGATCCTGGGAGCTTTATGATACCATGCACATTAGAAGGTGTTTGTACCAAGCAAGCTTTATGTGATCTTGGGGCAAGTATCAACCTAATACCTGCATCTACTATCAGAAAGCTTGGTTTAGCTGAAGAAATCAAACCAACCAGGATGTGTCTTCAACTTGCTGATGGCTCCATTAAATACCCATCAGGAGTGATTGAAGACAGGATTGTCAAAGTTGGGCCATTCGCCTTTCCTACTGACTTTGTGGTGCTGGAAATGGAGGAGCACAAGAGTGCAACTCTCATTCTAGGAAGACCTTTCCTAGCAACTGGCCGAACCCTCATTGATGTCCAAAAGGGGAAGTAACCCTGAGAGTCAATGAGGAGGAGTTTAAGTTGAATGTTGTCAAAGCCATGCAACATCCAGACACCCCAAATGACTGCATGAGTGTTGATATTATTGACTCTCTGGTAAGAGAGGTCAATATGGCTGAGAGTCTCGAATCAGAGCTAGAGGACATCTTTAAAGATGTTCAGCCTGATTTGGAGGAATCAGAGAGAATAATAGAACCTCTGAAAATCCCTCAAGAAGAGGAGAAACCTCCAAAGCCCGAACTCAAACCATTACCACCATCCCTGAAATATGCATTTCTGGGAGAAGGTGATACTTTTCCTGTAATTATAAGCTCTACCTTAGAGCCACAGGAAGAGGAAGCACTAATTCAAGTGCTAAGGACGCACAAGACAGCTCTTGGGTGGTCCATTAGTGATCTTAAGGGCATTAGCCCAGCCAGATGCATGCACAAAATCTTGCTGGAGGATGACGCCAAACCAGTGGTCCAACCACAAAGGCGGCTGAATCCAGCTATGAAAGAAGTGGTGCAGAAAGAGGTCACTAAATTACTAGAGGCTGGGATTATTTATCCTATTTCTGACAGCCCCTGGGTGAGCCCTGTCCAAGTCGTCCCTAAGAAGGGAGGTATGACAGTAGTTCATAATGAAAAAAATGAACTGGTTCCTACAAGGACAGTTACAGGGTGGCGTATGTGCATTGATTACAGAAGGCTCAATACAGCCACCAGAAAGGATCATTTTCCTTTACCATTCATAGACCAAATGCTAGAAAGACTAGCAGGTCATGAATACTACTGCTTCCTGGATGGATATTCAGGTTATAATCAAATTGCAGTAGATCCCCAGGATCAGGAGAAAACGGCATTCACATGCCCATCTGGAGTATTTGCATACAGAAGAATGCCATTTGGCTTATGCAATGCACCTGCAACCTTTCAGAGGTGCATGCTCTCAATTTTCTCTGATATGGTGGAAAAATTCCTGGAAGTCTTCATGGATGACTTTTCAGTATTTGGAGACTCATTCAGCTCCTGCCTTAACCATTTAGCACTTGTTCTGAAAAGATGCCAAGAGACTAACCTGATTTTAAACTGGGAAAAATGTCACTTTATGGTGACTGAAGGAATTGTCCTTGGGCACAAAATTTCGAACAAGGGAATAGAGGTGGATCAAGCTAAGGTAGAAGTAATTGAAAAATTACCACCACCTGCCAATGTTAAGGCAATCAGAAGCTTTCTGGGGCATGCAGGATTCTATAGGAGGTTTATAAAGGATTTTTCAAAAATCGCCAAACCTCTGAGCAACCTGCTAGCTGCTGACACACCATTTATCTTTGATAAAGAGTGTCTGCAGGCATTTGAGACTCTGAAAGCTAAATTGGTTACTGCACCAATCATCTCTGCACCAGACTGGACATTACCATTTGAATTAATGTGTGATGCCAGTGACCATGCCATTGGTGCAGTGTTGGGACAAAGGCATGACAAGCTCCTGCACGTCATTTACTATGCCAGCCGTGTTTTAAATGACGCACAGAAGAATTACACAACCACAGAAAAAGAGCTACTTGCAGTGGTTTACGCCATTGACAAATTCAGATCCTATTTAGTAGGATCAAAAGTGATTGTGTACACTGATCATGCTGCTCTTAAATATCTACTCACAAAGCAAGATTCAAAACCCAGACTCATCAGATGGGTGTTGCTTCTGCAAGAGTTTGATATAGAAATAAGAGACAGAAAAGGGACAGAGAATCAAGTAGCAGATCACCTGTCCCGAATAGAACCAGTGGAAGGGGCGTCCCTCCCTCTCACTGAGATCTCTGAAACCTTTCCGGATGAGCAACTGTTTGCCATCCAGGAAGTGCCATGGTTTGCAGACATTGCAAACTACAAGGCAGTGAGATTCATACCCAAAGAGTACAGTAGGGTGCAATCAAAGAAATTAATCACAGATGCAAAGTACTATCTTTGGGATGAACCATATCTCTTCAAGAGATGTGCAGACGGAGTAATCCGTAGATGTGTGCCTAAGGAAGAAGCGCAAAAGATTTTATGGCACTGCCATGGATCACAATATGGAGGACATTTTGGAAGTGAGCGAACAGCCACAAGAGTCCTCCAAAGTGGCTTCTACTGGCCCACTCTCTATAAAGATTCCCGAGCATTTGTACTTAATTGTGACAGTTGCCAAAGATCTGGCAATCTGCCTCACAGTTATGCCATGCCTCAACAAGGAATCCTGGAGATTGAGTTGTTTGATGTATGGGGTATTGACTTCATGGGACCTTTCCCACCATCATACTCAAACACTTATATTCTAGTGGCAGTGGATTATGTATCCAAATGGGTGGAGGCTATTGCAACACCCACTAATGACACTAAAACAGTGTTAAAATTCCTCCAGAAACACATCTTCAGCAGATTTGGTACCCCTAGAGTATTAATCAGTGATGGGGGCACTCATTTCTGTAATAAACAGCTTTACTCTGCTCTGGTACGTTATGGAGTTAGCCACAGGGTAGCTACCCCATATCACCCACAAACTAATGGGCAAGCTGAAGTCTCAAATAGAGAACTCAAAAGAATCCTGGAACGGACTGTAATTAACCGTAGAAAGGATTGGGCAAGAAGCTTGGATGATGCTCTGTGGGCATACAGAACAGCATTTAAGACCCCTATAGGGACCTCTCCATACCAGCTTGTGTATGGAAAGGCATGTCACTTGCCAGTGGAACTGGAACACAAGGCCTACTGGGCAACCAGATTCCTAAACCTTGATGCCAAGTTAGCTGGAGAAAAACGATTGCTCCAGTTAAATGAGCTAGAGGAATTTAGACTCAATGCTTTCGAGAATGCAAAAATTTACAAGGAGAAAGCAAAAAGATGGCATGATAAGAAATTGTCATCCAGAGTCTTTGAGCCAGGGCAGAAAGTTCTGCTATTCAATTCCAGGCTCAAATTATTCCCTGGGAAATTAAAATCCCGGTGGAGAGGTCCATATGTAATTACAAGTGTATCACCATATGGATACGTAGAGCTTCAGGATAATGAATCTAACAAAAGGTTCATTGTTAATGGACAGAGAGTTAAACATTATCTTGAAGGCAACTTCGAGCAAGAATGCTCAAAACTGAGACTTGATTAAAGCTCAATGGTAGTCCAGCTAAAGACAATAAAGAAGCGCTTGCTGGGAGGCAACCCAGCCATGTACAAAGTTTATTTACTAATTAAATAAATTTTCTCTTTTTACAGGTATGAGTCCAAGTATCTTCAAAGGTGAAATAGCAATTGGTTGAAGTCACAGAGTTACAGGGAAATTTGGAAGCTCTCTGGCGTGAGAAAGCCAGTAAGAAACACTTTGGGCGTTAAACGCCCAAAAGAAGCACCCACTGGGCGTTTAACGCCAGTAAGGGTAGCCATCTGGGCGTTAAACGCCAGAAAGGAGCATCTTCTGGGCGTTAAACGCCAGAAAGAAGCACCTTCTGGGCGTTTAACGCCAGTCTGCTAGCATCCTGGGCGTTCAGAAAAACGCCCAGTGACAAAGGACTTCCTGGCGTTCAACGCCAGAAAGAAGCATCAGCTGGGCGTTGAACGCCCAGGAGAAGCAACAATTGGGCGTTAAACGCCCAAAACAAGCATCGTTTGGGCGTTTAACGCCAGGATGGTGGGAGGAGGTAAAACTCGTTTTTCTTTATAATTTTTCTAAATTTTTATGTTTCAATTCATGATTTCTTGCATAAACATGTTTCAAAATGTCATCCTTCAATTCCAAAATTTTTAATCCTAATTTCTAAAAGCACTAATTTCTAAAATCCCTTTTTCAAAAATATCAAATATATCCTAATTCATAAACCCAAATCTTTTTCCAATCCAAATCTTTTTCAAATCTTTTCCAACTCATCATATCTTTTGGATTTCAAAATTGCCTCTCCCTCTATTCCTCTCCTGTCATTTCTTTTGCTTGAGGACAAGCAAACCTCTAAGTTTGGTGTGAGTTGCCATGATCACTGAGCTAAAACTCATCAAGATCATGGCACCCAAGGGAACAAGAAGAGCAAGGATGTGAACTTAAGGGAGCTGAAGCGTCAGAAATTAATTCTTGAAGGCACCCTACAGACTAGAGGAACATCCACTTCCCAAAATACAGGTTGTTAAGTTCTAATTCTAGCTTTAACTCTGTGATAGTATTATTATAGGATTTTACCTTAGAAGTTATATAGGAGTAGTAGTAATTAGCATATCTATTTTGGTTTTATTTCCAATTAAGTTATAATTTATTTTTCCCATCATCATCAAACATGAATAAAATAGTAGATTTGTAGAATAAAGAGGCAATTTAATTTTTTCGAGTTCTTAATAAGGAAAATTCTAATTATTTATATGTGGTGGCAATACTTTTTGTCTTCTGAATGAATGCTTGAACAGTGCATATTTTTGATCTTGTTGTTTATGAATGTTAAAATTGTTGGCTCTTGAAAGAATGATGAACAAAGAGAAATGTTATTGATGATCTGAAAAATCATGAAATTGATTCTTGAAGCAAGAAAAAGCAGTGAAAAAGCAAAAGCTTGTGAAAAAAAAGTGGCGAAAAAAAATAGAAAGAAAAAGAAAAAGCAAGCAGAAAAAGCCAATAGCCCTTAAAACCAAAAGGCAAGGGTAAAAAGGATCCAAGGCTTTGAGCATCAATGGATAGGAGGGCTCAAGGAAATAAAATCCAGGCCTAAGCGGCTAAATCAAGCTGTCCCTAACCATGTGCTTGTGTCATGAAGGTCCAAGTGAAAAGCTTGAGACTGAGTGGTTAAAGTCGTGATCCAAAGCAAAAAGAGTGTGCTTAAGAGCTCTGGACACCTCTAACTGGGGACTCTAGCAAAGCTGAGTCACAATCTGAAAAGGTTCACCCAGTTATGTGTCTGTGGCATTTGTGTATCCGGTGGTAATACTGGAAAACAAAGTGCTTAGGGCCACGGCCAAGACTCATAAAAGTAGCTGTGTTCAAGAATCAACATACTTAACTAGGAAAATCAATAATACTATCTGACTTCTGAGTTCCTATGGATGCCAATCATTCTGAATTTCAAAAGATAAAGTGAGATGCCAAAACTGTTTGGAAGCAAAAAGCTACTAGCCCCGCTCATCTAATTAGAATCTGAGCTTCACTTAAACTCTGAGATATTATTGCTTCTTGATTTCTTTTTATCCTCTTTTATTCATCTAGTTGCTTGAGGACAAGCAACATTTTAAGTTTGGTGTTGTGATGAGCGGATATTTTATACGCTTTTTGGGGGTAATTTCATGTAGATTTTAGTATGTTTTAATTAGTTTTTAGTAGAATATTATTAGTTTTTAGGCAAAAATCATATTTCTGGACTTTACTATGAGTGTGTGTATTTTTCTGTGATTTCAGGTATTTTCTGGCTGAAATTGAGGGAGTTGAGCAAAAATCTGACTTAGGCTGAAAAAGGACTGCTGATGCTGTTGGATCCTGACGTCCCTGCACTCGGAATGGATTTTCTGGAGCTACAGGAGTCCAATTGGCGCGCTCTCAATGGCGTTGGAAAGTAGACATCCAGGGCTTTCCAGCAATATATAATAGTCCATACTTTGCGCGAAGATAGACGACGTAACTTGGCGTTGAACGCCAAGTTCATGCTGCTGTCTAGAGTTAAACGCCAGAAAAACGTCATGATCCGGAGTTGAACGCCCAAAACACGTCATAACCTGGAGTTTAACGCCAAGAAAGGCCTTTACTCGTGGATAGCTCTAGTCTCAGCCCCAGCACACACCAAGTGGGCCCCAGAAGTGGATTTCTGCATCAATTATCTTAGTTTACTCATTTTCTGTAAACCTAGGTTACTAGTTTACTATTTAAACAACTTTTAGAGACTTATCTTGTACCTCATGACATTTTCAGATCTGAATTATACACTTTGTGACGGCATAAGTCTCTAAACTCCATTGTTGGGGGTGAGGAGCTCTGCAGCGTCTCGATGATTTAATACAATTCCTTTGTTTTCCATTCAAACACGCTTGTTCTTATCTAAGATGTTTATTCGCACTTAATTGTGAAGAAGGTGATGATCCGTGACACTCATCACCTTCCTCAATCCACGAACGTGTGCCTGACAATCACCTCCGTTCTACATCAGACTGAATGAATATCTCTTAGATTCCCCAACAGAATCTTCGTGGTATAAGCTAGATAGATGGCGGCATTCATGAGAATCCGGAAAGTCTAAACCTTGTCTGTGGTATTCCGAGTAGGATTCCGGGATTGAATGACTGTGACGTGCTTCAAACTCCTGAGGGCTGGGCGTTAGTGACAGACGCAAAAGAATCAATGGATTCTATTCCGACCTGATTGAGAACCGACAGATGATTAGCCGTGCTGTGACAGAGCATAGGAATGTTTTCACTGAGAGGATGGGAAGTAGCCACTGACAACGGTGACACCCTACGTAGAGCTTGCCATGGAAGGAGCCTTGCGTGTGTTGAAGGATTTCAAGGAAGAGTTGAAGTTCAAAGGACAAAGCATCTCCAAATCCCCAACATATTCCCCATTACTGCACAACAAGTAACGCTAGTATTCCCTTTTATTCATCCAACAATTTTACACTCTTTTTCTTTATTAAAATACGAAGCTAAAGAATCCTATTGATATCCTGACTAAGATAAATAAAATAAGTATTGATTGCTTCAAACCAATAATCTCCGTGGGATCGACCCTTACTCACGTAAGGTATTACTTGGACGACCCAGTGCACTTGCTGGTTAGTTGAACGGAGTTGTGAGCTTCTCTAACAGTGCTTGAAACTCTTTTATCACAATTTCGTCCACCATTTATCTTTAAGCAACACATCAAAAATCTGATCAGATTTCAAAATATCAAAACTATATTTCTTTCCACTTTTAAGTTTTGAATCATTTGAATTTTCACTATCAGGAAGTTTTTTCAATAAAGAACAAACATATGGAGGACCTTCTTAAGTTCAGCCAAATCGACTTCTGTTTCGAAATTGAATTCCTCCTTCGAGGATTCCATGGTCACATAAGCAACCTTTCCTTTTCGAGTAAAATGTTTACTCTTCGATCTCTGTTCATTTCTATATTTCTCTTTCTCCTTTTTCATAAGCTCCGTCTGCCGAACTTTTTCAGCCAAATGAGCCAAATCAGGAATATGCACGTTAAGTAATTTCCTACGCATATAGAATCCTAACCCCACAGTTGCTATTTTCACGATCTCACTTTCAGGTAATGTCACATAGCATCTACTTATAACATTTTTGAAACGTATTAAATAATCATCGATGGTTTCACCATCTTCACGTTTCAAAGCTATTAGATTAGTAACTACTACATTTATTTCCCCTCGATAAAACTGAGCGTGAAAGGCAATTTCTAACTGATTCCATGTTGTAATCGAATTTGGTCTAAGATTCGAAAACCAAGTGAATGCATTCTTCGTCAATGATGAAGGAAAAACTTTTATTTTCAAATTTTCATCATTAGCTAGGTTCTCAATCTTGACCAAATAACGAGCAACATGCTCAGTAGTTGACTCTCCAACTTCTCCAGCAAATTTTGTGGTTATTTTTAGATTTTTCACCCCTCTTAGCACTTCAGCCATTTGAATTACTTCTGGGAAAGCAGATACAAAATGTGGTTGATTCATAAAACCAACATTCAATCCAACCCGATTTAAAACCTCCTCTATAATTCGAGTAACTTGATAACGATCACCACATAAACCATGCACAACATCATCAGCATTTTCACCTCGACGAACCCTGCAGGGATTTTCTCGATTTGGAATATGATTTTTATTTTGAAAAATATTTTCCATCCCCTCGTTATTTTCTCGAGCGTTATGCCTCTCGCCTTGTCTAGCAAGATGCTCGAATTTTGATTCATGATCAGCCATCATGGGATTCAGAATTGTAGTCATTTAATGAGTCAACAAATTGACCAAGTCATGGTGACTCTCCTCCACTTGTTGTCGATATATTGCTGTTGAATTCACAGCATTCGAAGTGGAGCCCACATGATACTCACGAGAATATTCAGAGTGTTGTTGTAGGTTTTGCATATTATTCACTCCATTTGCATTCCCAAAGCGGATAGGCGGCATAAATCTATCCACCGGTGGGGTATAACCAACAGAAAGACCATAAGGGGGCCAACTAACAGTTAATGGAGATTGATATGGTGATTGACGAGCGGATTTCCTGTCGGTAAAGAAATATAAAAATATGATCGCGTTGTAAGTATAGCTTCTAAACCAACAGAAAATCCTTTCATACAAACGTTTGGTTGTCACAAGTAACAAACCCAATAAAATTTATAAATCGAAGTATTCAAACCTCGGGTCGTCTTCTCAAGGAATTGCAAGGAAGTATGATTTATTATTGGTTATGGAAAGGTATATTTTGGGTTTTAAAAAAAGGTTTTGAACAAGAGAAATGGATTGCAGAGAATTAATAAATTAATAACTAATAAAACTCTTGGCAAGGTATGAAAACTGGAAGTCCTAACCTAGTTATCCTTATCAATGGTGATGAGAATTATACTTTTGCTCCCAATAAGTCAACCTCTAACTATGAAGGTCAGTTAAGTGGACAAATTAATTTAACACCTATAGTCCTAGTCAACTCCTTAAGGAAAGACTAGAGTTATAGGAATCTAAATTAATCAGCAAAGATAATAATTATCAATCATGATGAGTTTGACAACTCAAGAGTCACCAATTAATCAACCAAAGCCAATAGTAAAAAATCTAAATTATAAATAGGAAAAAGCAATCATGAGTCTGAAATACCTCAAATTATATTAATTAAGAAAATCATAACAGGAATGGTCCATAAACAAATAAAAGAGAAAATAAATAAAAAGAACATTGAACCTGAGATGAAGAAGAAATATTCCTAATCCTAATAAAAATCCTAATCCTAATCCTAAGAGAGAGGAGAGAGCATCTCTCTCTAAAAACTACATCTAAATTATGAAAAGTGTCACTTATGAATGAATGTATATTGTATGATGTATATATTGAATGAATAGATTCCCCCACTTTATAGCCTTTAATCTGTGCTTTCTGGGCTGAAAACTGGGTCAGAAATAGCCCAGAAATCGCTGATTTTGAAATCTGGTACGTACAGGTTGCGGGAAAGTGATGCGGAGGCGTCATCCACGCGTTTGCGTTGATTGAAATTCGCAGACGCGACGCGGGTGCGTCATCCACGCGTTCGTGTCGCCTAACTTCGGGGCAGCTATGAAAAATTATATATCGTTGCGAAGCCCCGGATGTTAGCTTTCCAACGCAACTAAAACTGCCTCAATTGGACCTTTGTAGCTCAAGTTATGACCATTTGAGTGCGAAGAGGTCAGGCTGACAGCTTGGGCAATTCTTTCAGTTTCTTGTATTCCTTCCACTTTTGCATGCTTCCTTTTCATCCTCTGAGCCTTTCCTGCCCTGTAATCTCTGAAATCACTTAACACACATATCAGGACATCAAATGGTAATAAGAGAGGATTAAACATAGCAAAATTAAGATCAAAGAAGCATGTTTCCAATCATAGCACAGAATCAGGAAGTAAAATGTAAAACATGCAAATCATATGTATAAGTGGGTAAAGAGTTGATAAAAACCACTCAATTGAGCACAAGATAAACCATAAAATAGTGGTTTATCAACCTCCCCACACTTAAACATTAGCATGTCCTCATGCTAAGCTCAAGAGAAGCTATAAAGAAGTGAAGAGGAACGATAGAGAGTATGCAATGCAACCTATCTATATGAATGCAATTACATGCAAAATATTTCTACCTACTTGGTTAAAAGTAAATAAGTTCTCCAATACAAATATGAACCAAATTCTACTAATTCAAATCATACAATAAAAAGCAAGTAAACTTGTAAGAAGATAGCTCATGAAAGCAAGGAACATAGAATCAAGCATTGAACCCTCACTGGTAGTGTATATCACTCTAATTGCTCAAGTGTATAGGGTCAATCACTCTACCCTTCTCTAATCATGCTTTCTAAACTTTGTTCTTCATCTAACCAATCAACAAATATTTAGTATACCAATGCAAACATCATGAGGTCTTTTCAAGGTTGTAATGAGGCTAAGGTAAAGGTGAGGATATATGTATAAGGTTAAGTGAGCTAACAAAGTGAATCCTTGATTAGTCTAAGATCTCACCTAACATATACATACTTTATATAATTTAAAATGCTTTACCTAGCTACCCAAATTTTTCCACTTTTGTATTACATGCTCATGTATCAAACTTATTTTTTTGAATTTTGTCCCATGTGCATTGATTCTTTTTATTTTGCATTTGGGGTAATATATGTATATTTTGTATCCCCTTATTTAATTACCTAATAAAAAAATTTTTTATTATTTTTTTTATTTTTTTAATGCACATGGTAATTTAATTATTTTGATTTCACATGAGCATGCTTCCCAAATTTTTCAAATAACTTATTCAATTTAATTCCCTACTTTTCTCTATCATCCCATGTTCCCATAAAATTTCCCACACTTAAATTATACACAATATCTATCTTAAGCTAACCAAGGATTCAACTTGGGATTTTTATTTTATTTTTCTGCTTAAAGCTAGTAATGTGGTTATGAAATATAAGGGGGTTAAAAAGCTCAAATGGCTAACAAGGGTGACATAAAAGGGTAGGCTTATTTGGGATAAGTGAGCAAAAACAAGTAATGGCCTCAATCATATGCAAGCATGTAAATACACTAAATATGGACATATAGAATGGAATAAAGCAAAGATTGCAATTATAGAGAAGAAAACACACAAAAAAAATAGTTATGGTTTAAATAATGTAACCATGTATTTAGACTCAAAGTTTTCACGGGTTGTGTGTTCTTTAGCTCAAAAACCATGTTCCAATTACAACTTCCAAACAAATTTAACACATAGAAAATGTTAATTTTTTTTAATTTAAATTAGTGAAATTTTTCAGAAATATGGTCTTAAAAAGAAACTTATTATTTTTCAACCAAGTAGTACTTAAATGCAAACAATCAACTACACATGCAATCTATTATGCAATGCAACAATGAACAAACAAAGAAAATAGAATATTGGTGTTGAGAAGAGAATAACTAACCCGTGGAGATCGGTATTGACCTCCCCACACTTAAATATTTCACCGTCCTCGGTGCATGCTAAGATGTGCAAGTGGATGGGGGTTGTGGTTCCTCAGCTGGTGCACTTTTTGTTTCTTTCCTTGCCGGTGGTTTGGGAGTAGCTTTCTCTCTACCCTTCTGGTGGCCATCATGAAAAAGGAAAAAGAAAGTAACTTTTAAAGCTAAGGGTTAGAGCAAGGAAGAGAACAGAAAAGGTGGCAATCAATGCACAGTAAAGAAGAATGACGTTAACACATGGTCATGACTACATGTGAAAAGTCATCAATGAAAATATATCAAGTGCATGTGATGACAGTTAAATGCAAGGTATTTATTGGCATGCCGGCAAAGGCATGAGTAGCATAGATCAAGCATTCAATGTCCAAGTTAGATTACTAAGTCTTTCAAACTAACAATATGCTTGTAATAAAAATTATATTTAATTAATAAAATATAAAAAGGGTTTTGTAAAAAGCAAGCATTCAGAGTAGTAGATTAAAAAAAATCTAAAAATAGTGCACAATGCCATACGGGCGTTTTCACAAACACATAGCATGCATGGGAAACAAGTTGTTGAAAGTATTAAATTGAACATGCAAACAACCCTTTAAAAAGTAATATATAATTGTCAAACAATTCCTTTAATAATCCACAAGCAAAATATAGAGAATAATGATCTAAATAAATTTCTAACACCAATGAAAATAATGCAATGAATGAAAGAATGCAAATAAATTAAATGAAATAGGATGGAAGTGAAGAGGGGTGAGAGGTTAAAGGAATGAAGAAGAAGAAAGTAAGAAAGAAGGAAGAAAGAAGTAGAAAGGAGAGAAGATAGAAGTAAGAATGTAGGAACGGGGCGCGACGCGCGCGCGCAGGGCACGCGTGCGCGTGAAAACCGCAGTAACCATGTGACGCGTAAGCGTCGCCCACGCGTACGCGTGGGTGGTCAGAATTTAAAAATGGCGCGCACGCGTCAGTTACACGTACGCGTGGGTGATTTTGTGCCTTGGGCACAGTGCCCGCACCAGGCCAGCACAACTTTCGGCCAATATACCTTTTACGTCGAATTCGCAAGGCACGCGTGTGTGTCGTTGACGCGTACGCATGGGTGGCTGATTTTTCAAACGGTGCAGACACGTCAGGGATGCGTCCGCATGGGCGTGTTTGTGCCTAAAGCACGCCTCCAGCCACGCTCCCGCGTAACTCTCTGTAAGGTTTAGCGTTCGCATGTGACGCGTGCGCGTGGGATGCGCTTTTTTTATATAGATGCAAAAATGCAGAATGCAGTATGCAGAATGCAATGCTAATATGAATATTATGCATGATTCCAGGTCCAATCAAAACTCAAAAACAAACAAAACAGACTAGAATTAAAACTAAAGAGGGACGATCATACCATGGTGGGTTGTCTCCCACCTAGCACTTTTAGTTAAAATCCTTAAGTTGGATATTTGGTGAACTCCCTGTTATGGCGGCTTGTGCTTGAACTCATCCAGGAATCGCCACCAATGTTTGCAAATCCAATATCCTCCGGAATCCCAAACTAGGCGCAGAAAGCGTTCAAGCAAGTTAAAGCAAATGACAAGGCCCCAAGAGTACTGATTGCCAAAATGAATTTCGGGGTCCCAAACCTTGCTTTTGCACCCGTCTTCTTGTTGATCATCATGATTCCATCCGGGTAGCAAGCAATCTGAATTCTCACCAAAGCGGCCAAACAACTTCCTAGACCCATTCAATTGAGCTCTACACCAAAATTTGCGTTTCAACTCGGAGCATACAACCATGTTGAACGTTGCTTGACAACTCCAACCACTAACCATCTTCCTCTTACTCTTAATGCCACAAAGAGCTCTAAGTTGACCATCCGTCTCTAGAAGCCCATATTCAAGTGGGAAAGTAAAGGTCAAGGATAAGAATTTTACCCACTTGAATGTTGTTTTGGATGGTAATGGCTTCGGGAGAGGTGTTTCTAATGATCTTGCAAGCTCCACTCCCTTGTGCTCTTCTTTGACAACTTCCACCTCTTTGCAATCTTCTTCAATATCAACCTCCTCCTCTTGGTGGATATCTTCCAATTCAATCTCTTCTTCATTATTCACCAAGGGCATAGGAGGTTATGCTTCCTCTTCTTTCATCTCCACGTCAAGTCCAATGGGAGAGGATACAAATGTAGATAAGAATTCATCAATGATCGAATCTATCTCTTGACCATTCCTTTCAAAGTCTTCAATCATGAGAGGCCTTGGAGGTTGTACACCTTCCTCAACATCAGTTTCAAACGTCTTTGAAGGAGGCTCTATAACTTGACTTTCCCATGGAGGTTCAACATCCCCTAAGTCTTGAACTACTTCTTCCTCTTCAATGGGAGGCGTAGCTTCTTCCAATTGTTCTAATACCAAATCGTGCTGCTCACTGTCCACCGGAGTGTCTAACTTCTCCTTCCTGCCACGTTCTTCAGTAGATTCTTCACATGAAGCCATGGGGGTTCCTTGAATGTTCGAACGTCGGAAAGGTAATCGATTTATCGCTTGATCCAGTTGGTGAAGGGTTGCATAAAAATTTTCCACTGTTTCTGTGAGACGATCCCTTGATTCTTGTTGCGCTTGGCTATCATAAGCCGGATCATAGTGCTCTTGGATTGATGGATATGGAGATGGTATATATTGAGGTGGTGGTTCTTAGGAGTAATTGGGATGGAATTGGGGTGGTTCTATATATGGTTCATACGGTTCATAGGGTGATTGGTATGGTGGATATGGGTTAGGGTCATATAGAGGTGAATGACGGAAAGGGGCTTGTGAGTATGGTGGTCTAAAGTCATGTTGAGGAGGGGGTTCATAGGCATATGGTGGTGGTTGTTGATAATCAAAAGAGTGCTCACCATAGCCCTTGCCTTGATATGCATCACGGAATGGTTGTTGATAGTTCATTGGAGGTGATTGTTGCCATGAGGGTTGATCAAATCCTTGTGGCTCCTCCCATCTTTGATTGTTCCAACTTTGATGCATGTTCTCATTGTAATTTCCTCTACCTGCAATATAATTGTAACCAGACTCATAGCCAAAGGGGTGAGAGTTCATAGTAGTAGAAGAAAATAAAAACAAAAACTAACAAAAAGAAAATATTTTGAAAAATATATGATTTTTGAAAAAAAAAGATAAGATAAGATTTTGAAAAAGATATGATTTTTTGAAAAAAAATTTGAAATTTGAAATTTGATTTTGAAATAAGATAAGATAAGATAAAAATTTTAAAATAAAAATCTGAATTTTTTTTTTGAAAAATATTTACAATAACCAATAATAAGGCACACGTTTGCAATTCCTCGGCAATGGTGCCATTTTGACGATCGGATTTTCTGTCGGTAAAGAAATATAAAAATATGATCGCGTTGTAAGTATAGCTTCTAAACCAACAGAAAATCCTTTCGTACAAACGTTTGGTTGTCACAAGTAACAAACCCAATAAAATTTATAAATCGAATTATTCAAACCTCGGGTCGTCTTCTCAAGGAATTGCAGGAAAGTATGATTTATTATTGGTTATGGAAAGGTATATTTTGGGTTTTAAAAAAGGTTTTGAACAAGAGAAATGGATTGTAGAGAATTAATAAATTAATAACTAATGAAACTCTTGGCAAGGTATGAAAACTGGAAGTCCTATCCTAGTTATCCTTATCAATGGTGATGAGAATTATACTTTTGCTCCCACTAAGTCAACCTCTAACTATGAAGGTCAGTTAAGTGGACAAATTAATTTAACACCTAAAGTCCTAGTCAACTCCTTAAGGAAAGACTAGAGTTATAGGAATCTAAATTAATCAGTAAAGATAATAATTATCAATCACGATGAGTTTGACAACTCAAGATTCACCAGTTAATCAACCAAAGCCAATAGTAAAAAATCTAAATTATAGATAGGAAAAAGCAATCATGAGTCTGAAATACCTCAAATTATATTAATTAAGAAAATCATAACATGAATGGTCCATAAACAAATAAAAGAGAAAATAAATAAAAAGAACATTGAACCTAAGATGAAGAAGAAATATTCCTAATCCTAATAAAAATCATAATCCTAATCCTAAGAGAGAGGAGAGAGCCTCTCTCTCTCTAAATACTACATCTAAATTATAAAAAGTGTCACTTATGAATGAATGTATGTTGTATGATGTATATATTGAATGAATGGATTCTCACACTTTATAGCCTTTAATCTATGATTTTTGGGCCGAAAACTGGGTCAGAAATAGCCCAAAAATTGCTGATTTCGAAATCTGGTACGTACAGGTCGCGGAAAAGTGACGCGGAGGTGTCGTCCACGCGTTTGCATGGATTGAAATTCGCAGATGCGACGCGGGCACGTCATTTACGCGTTCGTGTCACCTAACTCCAGGGAAGCTATGACAAATTATATATCGTTGTGAAGTCCCGGATGTTAGCTTTTCAACGCAACTGAAATCACCTCATTTGGACCTTTGTAGCTCAAGTTATGACCATTTGAGTGTGAAGAGGTCAGGCTGACAGCTTGGGCAATTCCTTCAGTTTCTTGTATTTCTTCCACTTTTGCATGCTTCCTTTCCATCCTCTGAGCCATTCCTGTCATGTAATCTCTGAAATCACTTAACACACATATCCAGGCATCGAATGATAATAAGAGAGGATTAAACATAGAAAAATTAAGACCAAAGAAACATGTTTTCAATCATAGCACAGAATCAGGAAGAAAAATGTAAAACATGCAAATCATATGAATAAGTTGGTAAAGAGTTGATAAAACCACTCAATTGAGCACAAGATAAACCATAAAATAGTGGTTTATCAGTGGTACAGGACCACGTGAACGAGTATTATGTCCAATATTTTCAATTTGAATAGTCGTAACGGCTATACTTTCAGTTCCAATTGCACTCTTCGAATGTGAAGACACATCAGTTTGTGGCATGGATACTGGTATGCTAATATTGGTGGACGAACTACCATTCACATTTGATACTTCATCAGCCATGTGAATGATCTTTCTACTTCGGAATCGCATACACTAAGAAATTACTGGAAAAATATTTGTTTTGACAGACTTTGATTTAAAACTGTCCCACTGGGTATGCCAATTTGTTTTGTCGATTTTTAGTAAATCGATGGCGATTCGATATCTAGTGGTCTGAGAGCGAAACCTACTTCTCTGTGCGAGTACCAGTTTTCTAGAAGTGCATCAAAGCGTCTTCGATTAGACAAATTTTTTCAATAAAATAAAATAAATTTGTAAATTGATAAAATGCAGTTTGGGAATTAAAGTTTTGAAAGCTAAATAAATAGTAAATGGACAAGTTTACATCAAGATTAAAAGAAAAAATAATAACAATGCCTTCGATTAAATTGAAGAACTTAAGCATGAAGAATGAAAACATAGAAAGATAAATTAAATGAAGAACATAAAGAACACTTGAAGAATAAAATTAATTAAAAAGTTAAGTTTACAGAAAAAACTAAATTGAAAGAAGAAAATGAAAGGAACCTTATAGAAAGTGTAACTCAATTGCAATCTCAGAAATTTGCTAGGATGTGAGAATTCTTAGAGTATTTTTTTTCTGAGTGAAAATTCTAATCCTTATTCCCTAACACTTCACAGTATTTATAAACTATCTTACATAATGGTTAATTTGATTACAATTAATTTCAATTAAATAAAGAATTACAGATTTGAAATACAATCACTCTTGGTAACCGTTCCCACTGCGTGATTGTAGATATTTCCAATATTTTCCTCGTGTGATAAAAGCCACGAACTTTTCCGCTTCCACAACTATTCGATCAGCTTTCTTGAAGGCCTTACTCAATTATTCGAATCGAAACTTCCATTCGATTTGACTTACTCGGTCAACCACACAATCGAAATCCAATTAGCGCTGAATACCTCCAACCTTATACTCACTCACATGCATATCTTCTCGAGAGACTGAACTTTACTTCTTTGATTCACCTCATTTATATCGAAGTTATTTTTCGATCAATAGTCAAGTGGCGTAATTAGGAGCGTGCTGATCAGCCTTACAGATTTCATTATCTTGCTCACTTTAGGAGGTCATTGGATGATCTACAAGAAGAACAGGTATGTTATAATAAATAAGTATCTGCTTTTGTTTATCCGTATCATTATTTGGTGTATAATCCTCTTTTACTTTCAATATGTCCAGTTTATTTAAGAGGCTTATGCAACCACATTGAGTCAGACGTAATTCCTGTTAACGCCCGTCAACATTCGGTTATATGGAGTGTCACGGTGCCACTGATATCTTTCGAATGCGTTGAGTGGCATGTATCCGATAAATTGAGGAGACAATTTGGTTTAACCCATGGTATTTTTCATCAAAAGCGAGATTTAGGTGAAACACACGGTAAAGTACTGACAAGGTCTAAAAATCAAGATTGATCTAGAATCCACTTTTTTTACATCTTTTATTAATTTTTTTTAAAGATATTTTTTCGTAATAAATAAATAAAAAATATTTTTATATTATTATATTTAAATATAATTAATAAATAAAAAATTGTATAAAATATTTAAATATAAATTTATTCTTTTATAAGATTTTAAAAAATTAAAAAATATTTTTTAAAAATTTAACCAAACAAATTCAAAGCCAGTTCATGTCTTTCAACTTTCAGTTCCCACGTCATAGTCAATGTCACGTGTCAAATTCCTGCATTTATGAATGAAATATCTACTTTGATAAATTTAAGTATTCTGGAAGTAAATCATTTTAATAGAATATGTATTACATATAAGCTTTTAAAATTTTATGTATTAAATATATTGAAAATTTACTTTTTTCTACTATATTTATGAATAAAAAGTTGAATAAGAAGTTTATTAATTTTGGTGGCTAATTTTTTTTCATATAAAAAATTTTTTTGTGTAATGCAATAAAATGAATATATAAATTTTTTTTTACTGCTATGGTGTTTTAACAGTATAAAACGCAATCTGCATTTGATTCTTTTTATTTGTTTTTTAATTTTTTTTGTTTATGAAACTAAACAAACGTAACCTGTGTTTTATTTTTTTGAAAATTTTTAAATTTTTTTATTTTCTTTTGGCCCAAAATGCATCCTGCATTTATTGATTTTAATTTTTTTTAAAAAATAAAATTCAGCTTACGTTTTTTTGGTGTTAGAATTTTTTTGAAAGACACAAAATACAGGTTGCGTTTTTAAAGTGTCAGTAATTTCTTTTAAAAGCATAAAATGCAAGTTGCGTTTTGTGTAGAAAAAAATATTTTAAGCAAGAGTATTGTCTATAAATATGAAGTGGGATTCATTCGAAGTTCTTCATTCCACTTCTACTCGTCTTAATCCTATTTCTTGCATATATGTTATAGTTATGAATTTTTTTGGCAGTTAGTTGTGTTAAAAAAGTCGGATTATGTGAGGTTGAAGTTATGGAAGGTATTACAAATTTGTGAGTGTATTATAACGGTAAAATTATACCAAACACATACAAAGGAGTGACTTTTGTTTGTGAATGTCCATTTTCATTTGTTATTCCATTTACCATGAGTTTTGTAGAATTACAAAATGATTTTTGTTATAACATACAAAGTCACATTTCGAAAAAGGTGAACAATATTTTATACAGACATCTTGTACAAGTATTTAAAGCCTCATACCGTTTCAAATAATGTCCATCAATGACGATGTAAGTATGCAATAGATGTTCTATATTTATCAACAAATTCGATTTTACGTGCTAATAATAGAAATATACGTTGAGTTCAAACAACAGTCGGAATTAAACGCGATTGGCGAGGATGTCAATGTTGATGAGCTCGGGAATAGATTGAACATATTTGTTCCAATTGAAAAATTGAATATATTTGTTCCACCAATACTAATGGTTGAGATTAGATACAATGGGATATTATGTAAAGGATATATAAAAATACAATGATATAATAAATGAGTGAATTGGACACATTATTTGAAATAAGAATTAATAAAATTTATATTAAAATACTAATTAAATTTAATAATTATTTAAAATAATTGTCAAAAATTAATAACAAATACCAAAAAGAATATTGATTTGGTTAACAAAAATTTTAGAAGAAATAATAATGATTACGGTTTAAAGGTAATTGTATTTTTTTTAAATAATAGTTATAATAAACAATATAAAATTTGTGATATACGAAAATATATTTTTTAATTAATATGTTTAATTTGAATACTAATTTAAATTTATCTACTTTAAAATATTAAAAGTATTTCATATTGTATTTTAATTTTTAAGTTGATAGACAAATAATTAATTATTTTTTATTTATTATGTGCAAATTTTTAATTTTAAAATGAACTCAGTTATTTAACATAATAGGTATTTAGTTTTGTCAATAAAGACTATCATATATACATATATTAATCTACTTGAATCACTAATAAAGATTACTATATGAACCGAATTTTGACTGTTCCTGATTTTCTATTAGACTGGTCCGACCGACTGCTCCAATCCCATTTTTAGAATTATGAGAATTATTGAGGGGAATAATAAAGACAACAGTAGTATTGGCTCACGTATCTGAAGTGTCAAAGACAACCACCCACTTGGTACAATTCATTAAATATATTTGTTAGGCTAGGCTATATTACTATTACTTCTATCAATAAGCCTCGTTTCATTTACCCTAAAAAAAATCCACCAATGTCCAAAAGATCTAAGTTTAGTTAACTTTCACCATTATAAATAGAGAAAATTTCAATTTTTTCTTCTGTGAGATGTATATTTTCTTTTTTTTATTTTATAAATATATATTCTTTTTCCTTCTAACTTTTAAAAAATCTCTTCTTTAATCCATTTTAAACTTTTTATGTTAATTAATATTAACTTATTTATTTTTTTTAAAAAAATTACTCATTTACAAAAATTTTATTTTTTATTATTAAATTTTGCTTACTAAAATATTCTTTAATAAATTATTTTTTTATTGGTTAAATTATATTTTTACCAAAATATTTTTAAAAAAATTAATAATTAAATTTTTTTCTAAGATACCTAGTCTTTAATAATTTTTAATTATTAAATTTTGATTTTACTAAAATTTTTGTCAATAATTATTTTTATATTTACTATTAATTTTTTTATATCAATATATATTATTTTAATATTAAATAAAAAAATCTTACCACCGTTAATATGTATAACAATTAATATATATTGATATTGAGAAATAATTTTACTAAAATTTTTTATTTAATGTTAAAATAATATATATAGATATCAAAAAATTAATAGTAAAATATAAAAAATTATTAACAAAAATTTTGGTAAAATTATAATTTAATAATTAAAAAATTATTGAAAGGCGTTTTAGAAAAAAATAATATAATTATTAAATTTTTAAAAATTCAATTTAATCAATAAAAAATACTTTATTAAAGGATATTTTAATAAGTAAAATTTAATGATAAAAAATATTTTTTTTGTTAATGGATATTTTTTTAGAAAATAATTTTTTTCTTTAAAAATAGATAAAGTTAACATTAGTTAACTTAAAAAATTTAAAATGGATTAAAGAAAAGACTTTTTAAAAATTGAAAATATATATATATATATTTATAAAATAAAAAAAAATATCATTTTAATATCTCAAAAAAAAAAGTAGAATTTTCACTTATAAATAATACTAATCACAATCACCTATCAAAATTACACAATCTTTTACATGAGAGAATCACTTGTAAAAGCGGATGAGTTTTTGAACCCAACCAAAAATTATCTCTTGGAGAGACACTTGTCACGCTGGTATTGTGATAACATCACTTCACACATGTATAGAATGAAATCCATCGTCTACATCCAAGACTTTGCCCAAATATAAACAATCAAACAAAGATTATTGAAGATGAATGAGAAATTGTATATTTGCCGCTAACTATTTTTTTTCACATTATAAAGTATTTTTCCCTTTTTCATGTTTATTCCTTCTCTTTTTACATTTCATGCATGATGCACTTATTTTCGCGAGTAAATAACTATTTTCGATCATGAAAAATTTATACGCTAATAAAATTAATCATAAAAAAATAAAATTAACGTTATACTCAAAAGAGAAGAATTATATATGTTTGACAAAAAAATAAAATTTTAGTCTGATCTTTATCCAAAAAAAAAAAACACTTTAACCCTTAATTTTTTTATTTTAGGACAATACGATCTCTTTATTAAAAAATTTATTAAATAATAATAAAAATTAATTTTATGTGAGGTTTTATTTATAATTTGTGGAGATTTTAAACACCTACAAACTATTAATAAATTTATTTTTGAAAAATTCTTTCACCGATGATGGTTAAATGGAGAAAGACCATTGTTGGAAATGATGTCGCAAGAAAAAAAAATAATTGTAGTACGAATACCTTTTAAAGAAAAAAATAATATAGAACAAAAAATGAAATAAACCAACATTAATATTGATGATATTTATATTGGTGATGATGATAGTAGAGAAGATATCGATGATAATAAAATATAGTTATACAATAAAAATAGTAGAAATAAAAGTGATAATGATGAGAATGAAAAAGATGGTGATAGTAGTAGTCATATTTAATTATATTATTAAAAAAAGTTTTGTAAGAGTTTAAAATTTTCATAAATTATAATATTATCCTAAAACAAAAAATTAAAGACTAAAATATTCTTTTTTTTAAGACAAAAAATACCTTATCTTTCATGAAAATAGACAAACACCAAATCTTTTAACCAATTGTTTAACTTTTATTAATTTTATTAAAAAATTAATTAAAAATACTTAAATTACCCTTGTCTTGTTACCTTCAACACCATTGTTAACCACTCATTCTATATCTCTTCCTCAGTTAAACTTTTTTCTCTATTCACACCCACCTCTTTTTTTTCCTGTCAGATCCTTTTT